>NW_028319257.1:300000-381045 GCF_062004578.1 Staurois parvus
ATATTGTACATTCACATCAGTCCCTAACCCTCAAGGGGCGTACAATCTAAGGTCTCTAACTCACATTCATACATACACATACTAGTGACAATTTAGACAGGAGACCATTCACCTACCAGCATGTCTTTGGAGCCAATCGGTTTATAGTGTTACTGATATGAAGTTGATGTTTGACCTGGAGATCTGTTTTTAAGGAGAAACTCCAACTCTTGGTGTTAGTGATTTTTTTTTATTTATTTATTTTTTTTTTTTATTCTGTCTGCGCCATAGAAGCACAGTCTTTGTAGCTATTAGGCCCCATACACACTAGCGTGTGTTTTTTTTGTTTAAAGCTCAAGAATGCTGGATAAAACCGCTGGTAATAGAGTTTTAGGAGCATTGGCGTTTTTACAGTACATGTAGAAAAAAGCTGTTAGTAGCATTTAGGAGCGTTTAGCATTATTTTTCTGCTGGAAAAACGCTAAAAAAAACCTCTACAAAAACATTTTTTTTTTCTGCTCCGAGATGCTGAAGCTTAAAAACTGCTTAGAGCCTAAAGTAGTGTGCATGGACACACAGGTTACCACTATTTAGCTTCTAGGAGCAGGGAAAAAAAATGCTAATAACAGCTTCTATGAGCTTGAAAAAATGTGTGCATGGAGCCTTAGATGCTTCATTTGCCCTCACTTTCTGTACTAGTGTTTCCTGCAAGAATGAAGGGAAGGCCAGAGATTCTATAGCCATTTTTGTGTGTTTTTTTTTTTTTTTTTTTTTTTCTTTTGACAGGTTTTGGGGATGAGCACCATGATCTGACTGGAGCTGTTCATACCCGGGTGGATGTGGTGTGTGTGTGTGTTGGTGGGGGGTGAAGTTCTTTGCCATCCTGGAACGTGTCTGATAGGAGAGGAATGCGGCAAATGTCAAGGAGACGCTGGGCACAGATAACTCGCCCATAAACTTTAGTGTGCCGTTATCAGCGGTAAACAACCCACAGGGAGGGAGTGCAGCTGCCTGAGAGAAGAGCGATCATTAACCTGGATTATGTAAACAACATTGTGTAACCCTAACAGGGGCTCATCAGTGAAGGTGAATATTGCAGGAATAATGGCCAGGCTACACATCTTTTATATCTCATGTCTGTCTAAAGCCCAACATTGTCGTCTTTTATTCTGGAATGGAGAGCTGAGGGGTTAGGACCCCGTCGGCATTTTACTGCTGAAAAGTTGACCAGATCCATCAGTGTCTGGAATCTCAGGTGCTGGCATCAGATAACACCTCATGTATTACCCAGAGAAGGAATCAGCGGCACAACAGTGACCTTAGCATTTAAAACCTGCACAAAGAAGCCCCACTTGGAAACCGCCCCGCCCCCGTTTGGACCTACCTAATTCTGTGTTCAGGTGAAATGCGTCAGCAAGGTTCTCAGACTGGGCTTTTTTTTTTTTTTTTGCTTGCTCTTATTGAAGCATTCAGGTGAAATGCATTAGCAGGGAGGTTTTCAGACAGGACTTTATTGTGCATGATATCTGGAATAATGTTTTGTCGAAGTGTTCAGGTGAAAGGCGTCAGTAGGCACGGATTTTGTGTATACTGCTTAGGGTAATAGTTTGTTTTTTTAGTAGATGAATATATATAAGCTGCAAAAGCAACCTATATCTCAGCGCTTAAATGGAAGGATGTACAGACTCACAATTAATAATCGGTTAAGCAGATCGTGTAGATTCTAGCAGAGCAGCTGTTTCAAATAAAATAAAACAAATGTATGAGTATTGGGTCTGTCCTCATCAACAGCGCTCAGTAATAATAGGAAAACCGGATAAACAAATATCGTCAAATTATTATAACAGAAAATAATGAAAGCTTCCACCAAAGTGCACAGGTGTGAAAAAAGTTCAGTTCATTTCTGGGCCCTCGAACCCCTCGTGTTTTGTTTTGTTACTGTATTGTCTCATGTACTGTCCCCCACTATAATGTACAGCGCTGAGCAAACCTTTTGGCGCTATATAAATACTGTATAATAATAATTTCGAATGTTAAGATATTCCTTTTAGAAAACTTCATCCATCATCCGTGATCTTGCCGTGATTCACACCCCATCAAAATGAGCACTCCCCAGATGCTGGTGATTAACCATCAGTGGAAAATAGCCTCCTTGATGATCAATGATTGCTATCAAACCGAGAGTGGCATATAACCCTTTTCATCCAATAGATAATCTATCTCCAGCTTCCTCATCATCAGACTAGATCAATAATACTCTAACTTCATATGTGGGCAAAGTGAAAAAACAACCACATAGTATAATACCATTTGATAAATTTATTAACCCAAACCCCCTTTAAAAATGAACTCACATTGAGTCAGATATGCACATTGTGTGGGTAAAAGCTTCAAAACGTTCAAAATAGCCGCTCAAACAGGTGACAGTCTCACTGCACTCTTGTGACTATGGCATCCCGCAGCTGCGGTCATGTGATCCCGGCGTGCGTGCTGACGTCAGATGGTCACGCGCTGACGAGTTTCGTCATTCCGACTTCCTCTGAGGGTGTCTCTTTTCAATTAAAAAAAAAAAAATGTTTAGGTGAAACACAGCAGTGCGGTGAGCTTTCCACATGGGGCTTCTTTGTGCATGCGATCTGCTTTTTTTTGTGTTC
Source organism: Staurois parvus (assembly GCF_062004578.1). NCBI lineage: Eukaryota > Metazoa > Chordata > Amphibia > Anura > Ranidae > Staurois > Staurois parvus. The sequence continues at coordinate 302,634 of NW_028319257.1, forward strand.
AGATTTAATTTAGTCAAAGGTTCCTAGCAGAGACTATTGTGCATGCTGTCTGGAGTAAAAAAGTTTAACTGACATAGATTCAGGTGAAATGCATCAGAGGGTTCCCGGAATATATTAATGTTTTTTTTATTGAGACTCTGAAGTCATCAGTGTGTGGTCATTTTTTTTTTTTTTCCCTGAGAAATACAGGATTCCATTGCTGTCCCTGTCCCCGCTGGATATGTCCCCCTTTTTGTCCTGGAGTCACTGGGACAGGAAGTGATGAGAAATGCTGTTATAGGTGTCCTCAGAACAGCTACAGAGGAGAAATCTTCCAACGGTGACACCTGTTCTGATGACAGCTAGAAATAATTTTTCTTCAGTTTTGTGTCTCCTGGACAGGAAGTGATGCAGTCATTCCAAGAGAACATAAAATCCCGACAGGGTGTAAAGTGAACTTTTCTCAGTTTTAAACTTCCCACCTGACACCAGGAGATGCTCACCATTAACCTTTATTAAGCAGAAAACACATTTTGCATGCAATCAGGACCTAAATGTATGAATGAGCGCCTATCCAGGGCACAATGCGTTGGGAGAGAGGAATTGTCCCATCTAATATCAATCTATCATAAATAGATCACTGCAATATCCTGTCTTGTTGCATCCATTGAAATGAGATGATGTTTAAGGTGGAGTGTTATCTGTGTAATGACGGAGCTCTGACTGTGGCTTCTCTTTCCGCAGGCATCTGCATAAAGTGCGGGAAGGGGGTGTACGGAGCCAGCCAGGCCTGCCAAGCCATGGGGAACCTCTTCCACACCAACTGCTTCACCTGCTGCTCTTGCGGTAAGTCCTCACTTTGTGTCTCAGCTCTGCCCGGCCCCCCACCTGGCCCTACTGGACAGGAGAGGCTCGGTTGTGCGCAATCTGCACTGTGTAGAGAATGTGTTACCTATTGTGTATGGATCAGGCTGTGGTGTCACTGGTGAGCCTCTTCCACAGTGTGCGGCCCCTCAGGATTTCCTTATAGGAAATCTCCTCTTCAGGCTGTTAATGATTCCCACAGCGTTCACTGCTGACTGGCCGCAATCCTCAGGATGCGATGGTGACGGCGTGCCGCTATGTGACCCATCAGTTAAATCAGTCTTTGGATAGAAAAATATTAACTGAACTCTGTGTCACTCGGCACACAACAAAATGTAAAATGCTTCTTACTTTTTCCTTTTAATAATTACACATGTGGAAATTGGGCTCCGCCTCCTCTGTGTCCTTTCCTCCTGATCTGCTCTAATTTAGGCTGTTTTTGCTTAAAGTCTAATTGGAGCCACAACTGTCTTTCCTTTGTTTTGGATGAAGCGGGGAAGGGCTGTGTCCCCATTAGATGGATTTTCTTTCACGTCCTGTCCTAGTAATTATCAACCCCCCGTTCTGTCCTTCATTTCATGTCCTGGTGTCAGTCACACACTGAGGGGAGATCTCTGCAATGGAGTCAGTCAGTGGCTGCTTCCCTACTGTGCTCCACATCAAAATAGAAATTCTGGCTGCAGTTCAGCAGTTTTTTGTATTTATTTCTTGGGTGGGATTTAAGAAAAAAAAAAAACACAAACCAGAAAATCGTCAAAAGATAAATACGGCTCACATGGCAGATGGTCCTCATGTATAGTGGAAAGAAAATATGGGATAGCAAAAGGTGAGAGCTCTGCTCCAATCCAGAAGGGCAAAGCCTTGTGAAGGAAAAAGATGGATGTTCAGTTCTCATTCAGACTTGCTTTACTTTGTGGCTTTAATCTTATCCAACTTGGCTCAGGGTTATATCCCCCTTCATCAAGGCTTGTCCAGCATGGTTCCGGGTTATATCCCCCTTCATCAAGGCTTGTCCAGCATGGTTCCGGGTTATATCCCCCTTCATCAAGGCTTGTCCAGCATGGTTCCGGGTTATATCCCCCTTCATCAAGGCTTGTCCAGCATGGTTCCGGGTTATATCCTCCATCAAGGCTTGTCCAGCATGGTTCCGGGTTATATCCTCCTTCATCAAGGCTTGTCCAGCATGGTTCCGGGTTATATCCTCCTTCATCAAGGCTTGTCCAGCATGGTTCCGGGTTATATCCTCCTTCATCAAGGCTTGTCCAGCATGGTTCCGGGTTATATCCCCCTTCATCAAGGCTTGTCCAGCATGGTTCCGGGTCATATCCCCCTTCATCAAGGCTTGTCCAGCATGGTTCCGGGTCATATCCCCCTTCATCAAGGCTTGTCCAGCATGGTTCCGGGTCATATCCCTCTTCATCCAGGCTTGTCCAGCATGGTTCCGGGTCATATCCCTCTTCATCAAGGCTTATTCAGCATGGTTCCGGGTTATATCCCCCTTCATCAAGGCTTGTCCAGCATGGTTCCGGGTTATATCCCCCTTCATCAAGGCTTGTCCAGCATGGTTCCGGGTTATATCCCCCTTCATCAAGGCTTATTCAGCAAGTGCCGGGTTATATCCCTTTTCATCCAGGCTTGTCCAGCATGGTTCCGGGTTGTATCCCCCTTCATCAAGGCCTATTCCGCATGGTTCCGGGTTATATCCCCCTTCATCAAGGCTTGTTCGGCATGGTTCTGGGTTATATCCCCCTTCATCAAGGCTTGTTCGGCATGGTTCCGGGTTGTATCCCCCTTCATCAAGGTTTATCCAGCACGGTTCCGGGTCATATCCCCCTTCATCAAGGTTTATCCAGCATGGTTCCGGGTCATATCCCTCTTCATCAAAGCTTAATCAACATGGTTCCGGGTCATATCCCCCTTCATCAAGGCTTATTCAGCATGGTTCCGGGTTATATCCCCCTTCATCAGGGCTTAGCCAACAAGGTTCAAGGTTATAGCCCCCTTAATCAAGGCGTGTCTAGCATAATTTAGAGATTTTATCCCCCTTCATCAAGTCTTATCCTACATGGCTCAGGCTTATATCCCCCTTCATTGGAGCTTAGTGTTACTAAACCCAGGACCCTGCATTCACTATATCTGGTCTCCCCGGACCCCGCATTCACTATATCTGGTCTCCCCGGACCCCGCATTCACTATATCTGGTCTCCCCGGACCCCGCATTCACTATATCTGGTCTCCCCGGACCCCGCATTCACTATATCTGGTCTCCCCGGACCCCGCATTCACTATATCTGGTCTCCCCGGACCCCGCATTCACTATATCTGGTCTCCCCGGACCCCGCATTCACTATATCTGGTCTCCCCGGACCCCGCATTCACTATATCTGGTCTCCCCGGACCCCGCATTCACTATATCTGGTCTCCCCGGACCCCGCATTCACTATATCTGGTCTCCCCGGACCCCGCATTCACTATATCTGGTCTCCCCGGACCCCGCATTCACTATATCTGGTCTCCCCGGACCCCGCATTCACTATATCTGGTCTCCCCGGACCCCGCATTCACTATATCTGGTCTCCCCGGACCCCGCATTCACTATATCTGGTCTCCCCGGACCCCGCATTCACTATATCTGGTCTCCCCGGACCCCGCATTCACTATATCTGGTCTCCCCGGACCCCGCCTTCACTATATCTGGTCTCCCCGGACCCCGCCTTCACTATATCTGGTCTCCCCGGACCCCGCCTTCACTATATCTGGTCTCCCCGGACCCCGCCTTCACTATATCTGGTCTCCCCGGACCCCGCCTTCACTATATCTGGTCTCCCCGGACCCCGCCTTCACTATATCTGGTCTCCCCGGACCCCGCCTTCACTATATCTGGTCTCCCCGGACCCCGCCTTCACTATATCTGGTCTCCCCGGACCCCGCCTTCACTATATCTGGTCTCCCCGGACCCCGCCTTCACTATATCTGGTCTCCCCGGACCCCGCCTTCACTATATCTGGTCTCCCCGGACCCCGCCTTCACTATATCTGGTCTCCCCGGACCCCGCCTTCACTATATCTGGTCTCCCCGGACCCCGCCTTCACTATATCTGGTCTCCCCGGACCCCGCCTTCACTATATCTGGTCTCCCCGGACCCCGCCTTCACTATATCTGGTCTCCCCGGACCCCGCCTTCACTATATCTGGTCTCCCCGGACCCCGCCTTCACTATATCTGGTCTCCCCGGACCCCGCCTTCACTATATCTGGTCTCCCCGGACCCCGCCTTCACTATATCTGGTCTCCCCGGACCCCGCCTTCACTATATCTGGTCTCCCCGGACCCCGCCTTCACTATATCTGGTCTCCCCGGACCCCGCATTCACTATATCTGGTCTCCCACAGTACACAGAACATGGAAATGAAATTATTTCAGTAAATATAAACTGCTAAATACCTTTTCAAATCAGCAGTATATGGCAGTCTTGTGACTCCTATTGGTGTTCAGCAGAGGACTAGGAGGATGCAAAACCCCTGACCTCTGTCTGGACAGTGCTGATTGGTCCTGTGCTGATCACATGCACACTCCCAAGAAAAACCTCTCTAGCAATACACACTAAACTGAGCATGTGCAGAATGGCTATGGGTTCAGTTAGTCTTCTCAAGAGATAAGATGTAGACATTTGAACAAGAGGAGGGGCAGAGAAGACCGGATCAAACGGCCTTTTACACAATGCAGAGGATTAACCCCTTTGGTTCCACAGTGAGTATAACAAGCATGCTTTACTGCATATACAGACTGATTTTGCTGTTGTGGGTTTCGGAACACTTTAACATGTTTCAGGGTTTATATCCTCCGTCATAAAAATAAGGTAAATTCTTTACGCATATACACAAAGCAACTTTGCCGCTTTTTTTCTTTTTTCTATCATAAGACTTCACCCCTCTGGACTGGAGTAGAGCATTTGCCTTGCTGTACCAGATTTCACATGTCTAGTGTTAGGGGAACTGTAACGGGGACAACTCGAGTGTCAAGGTTGGTGTGTTTGTGTGTGTGTGTGGTGCTCAGCATCCCATAGGTTGGCTCTCTGGGGCCCATGTGTGTGCTATGATGCAGTAGTCAGAACTGAATACCTGAACGTGCTATACTGATGTTCAATGAAAATATTTATTTGACCAGCTGCCTCTGAGTTGTCCATGAATTCCTCTAAGGCTGCTCTGCAGATTAAATGTAATTTTGGGTGGAATACCTCGTCCTCTTAAAGGGGAACTCCACACAGAGTGAGGAGGTAGGCCGGGCGCCAACAGCAAGAGATGAGACTTCAGATTTCTTCACAAACGTGAGGTGATTTTTGGAGTTCTTCTTTAAAGTCTGTTGTCTCGCTGCCTCGAACAGTCACCGTCCTAATTATCGTGTTTCTTCCTGGCGGCGGAGGATTGCGCTCATCTGTTATTTCACATTCTCACCACTTCTTCCTAATGACTGTGTCATGTTTTGTGCGGAGTGCTGCCATCTGTTCAGTAAGTTGGAGAATCTTCTGTCTGAAATGAGGCAAAGCTCCGCAGCCTTCACCGACCTTCTAAAGTTTTTTTCTTTTCGAATTTTGGATGCAAATGGAGTGGTGGGGGAGGGGCAAGGGAGTGCAGTTTGAAGAGCCTATGACAGCCCAGAATGCTGTGAAAAAGGCTTGGCCAATGTGTGTGTTCATCACGTCTTCCACCTGGGAGGATAATTTTGAGTCACTGATCGACAATGAGGAGGGGGTGGGCCTGGACAGTGAGGAGGGGCGGATCTGAATAATGAGCCACTAACCACCAGTGAGCAAGAGGCAGTGAGGAGGGGGCGGATCTCATTACTGAGCCACTAACCACCAATGAGCATTAGGCAGATCTGGACAGTGAGGAGTGGGCAGGTCTCATTACTGAGCCACTAACCACCAATGAGCAGGAGGCAGGTCTGGACAGTGAGGAGGGGGCGGGTCTCATTACTGAGCCACTAACTACCAATGAGCAGGGGGCAGGTCTGGACAGTGAGGAGGGGGCGGGTCTCATTACTGAGCCACTAACCACCAATGAGCAGGGGGCAGGTCTGGACAGTGAGGAGGGGGCGGGTCTCATTACTGAGCCACTAACCACCAATGAGCAGGAGGCAGATCTGGACAGGGAGGAGGGATGGGTCTGGATACCGAGTCACTGACCAACAGTGGGAAGGGGGCGGGGTGTCTGGATACTGAGCCTCTAACAGGTGGACAGGAGGTGGATCTGGACAGTGAGTAGGGGCGGGGTCTAGATATTGAGTCACTGACCTCCAGTGAGGAGGGGTGGGTCTGGATACTGGGCTACTAACCACCAGTAAGCCAGAGGTGGTCTGGATAGTGAGGAGGGGGTGGGTCTTGATGCTGAGTCACTGGCCAGCAGAATGGAGGGGGTGGGATCTGCACATGCGTCACTCACAATTGGTGTGGGGGGAGCAGGTGTGGACAGTGAAGAGGGGGTGGATCTGAACCGTGATGAAGGGGTGAGTTTGGACTGTGATGAAGGGGGCAGGTCTGTACAGCGAGGAGGGGCGGGTCTGGAAAATGGGGTCAGGAGTTGAAGTCCATATTTGCATATTAGATCTCTTGGCTTCCCAATGTGTGGGATGATCTGGCGCCACCTCTGGCTGTCCTCCAAACTCCTTGAAATTGTTTTTAAAAATTATTAGATTTTGTTAAAATTTTTCAATGAAATTTACATTTTTGTGGTTATTTATTACAAGTGTTCCCGAGCTTTGTACAGAACTGACTGCGGCCTCTGTGCTGATCAGAAGATGACCTCACTGCTGTCATCTGCACCGACCTACAGAGGAAGTAAATGGGCAGGAAATGGGTCACAGGAGGAGGGGGACATCCTGGACAGGATGGGGCTCACTGACCACAGGAAGGAACAGAACTAAGGATGAGTCCAGTGATTTGTGTCCATGCTCTTTCATCCATCATCCAGTCTGTTATACACACTCCACCATACACAGAAGGCCCCAGCTCTGTACTTAGCACAGGGATGATGGGAACCCCTCATAATGAGTTCCCGTGTCTGTACACCTGCTGTGCCCATTATGAGGGGTTACCACCACCCATTCCGAGTTCCCGGGTCTGTACACCTGATGTGCCCATTATGAGGGGTTCCCAGCATCCCTGTGCCGAGTTCCCAGGTCTGTCCACCTGCTTTGTCCATTATGGGGGTTCCCAACATCCCTGCCATATTCCATAGTAGTCCATCCCCCCCCCCCAGGTATTACCTTGTATCATATGGTGCCCTCAGTATGTGACACTACTTTTTCCATATGTGGTTGTATACTGTGGGGTGAGGTGTCATTATTCTACTTTAGATTTGTGTAGGATGAGCTCCACACCACCATGGTGCCGGTTCCCGGCCAGGAAAAACTGAGACAAGGGAATACTGTGATCCACATAAAATGTCTCCTGCCAGCCAGCGCCCCACACGTGGAATCCACTGATCCAATCCCACCTTGTGATGAGTTTTTGGATTCTCCGGGGGGAAAGTTCCATGGGGTGACTCAGAGGGGGATCCCTGCCAACCCGGGAGGTGGGATGGCACTGGCACATGGCACAGATTTTCCGCCAGTGGAGGAACGGGATATGTAGGTCAGAAGCTGCAGAAGATTTTCTCTTAATATTAGGACTAAAGTGTGTGTGTGTGTGTGTGTGTGTGTGTGGGGGGGGGGGGGGGGGGGGGGGATGAGAGCGGACTGTGCAATTTTCATCCAATGATTATCATTTATAATCCTCGGATATCGGTGTGTTTCCACCTCCCCTCAACATGCTAATGACATTGTTTAATATACCCTTTCCATTTTTATTACATACTTTATTTTATACTCAGTGATGTCATCACTGGGTCTCTGTTCTTCTCTGTGAAATGCAGGCAGATCATAGCTGGTCGAAGGGGTTGGCATGGTCCTATACATGGCTTCCTGAAAACATCCCAACACCCTGCTTCAGTACTCCTTTTTAAGAGCCCTCTGTCCTGATGCAAGCAGTGCAAATATCCGAATGCCTTGACGGGTGGGTGTCAATCTGGAGGAGTGGACACTTCTATTTGCCAGCAGACCACGTTGGGTAACATCCACATATTCTGTTGAGCCTCCATGATTGAAAGAACTGAAATCCATTGACCCTAGGTTCACATCTGTGCGGGTGGTGCCGCTGCGGATCCGCACGAAAATCCGTGCAGCTGCACCACACACACAGAGAAATGCGGACCCGCGGGCGGGTGTCATTAGTTCTAATGGTGCGTCGCCCGCACTGGAAAACGCAACCGTACTGGGAACCGAGGTTCCTGTGCGGGCTGCGTTTTCCAAAGAAGTGCAGGGATTTCTTCCCTGCGTGTCACGGGCACGGGAGTCCTTTCAAATGAATGGGCTCCCATGCCCGTGTAAAACGCGGCCGTGTGGCCGTGAACCAGGGGTGAATGAAAGGGGCCAAGATGGGGAGGAATGGGCTAGATCAGGGGTAGGCAACCTTAAAGAGGTGGAGATCTACCTGAACAACATGGGAGAAGTCAAAAATCACCTCCTCACACCTGATTTAAACCTCTAATTGCTGTACTACCGTGTCACAATCATGTGCATTGCACAGAAATCATGGGTTTAAATCAGGCGGTGAGGAGGCAACATATTTATTTATTTCAGGTACTTGTATAGCGTCGTCCAATTTACACATCGCTTTTCATATATATCGTACGTTCACATCAGTCCCTAACCCTCAAGGGGCGTACAATCTAAGGTCCCTAACTCACATTAATACATACACATATTAGGGACAACTTAGACAGGAGCCAATTCACCTACCAGCATGTCTTTTGGAGTGTGGGAGGAAACCGGAAGTACCTGGAGGAAACTCACGCAGGCACAAGGAGAACATGCAAATTCCAGGCAGGTGGTGCTATGGTTTGGAATCGAACCTACGACCCCAGTACTGCCAGGCGGAAGTGATAACCATTTAGCCACTGTGCTGCCCCATATTGCCTCCACACCGCCTGCCAAACACAATTGGATTGCTTTTCAGAGGAGCGGAGGTGTCTACTGCACTTGCGGCTGAGGCCTTAGTTGCATTAGGCAGCTTGTTCACATGTGAAGTTGGGGGATAGTAAAACCCTGCGGTTGAGTCACTTAGCAGATGTAGCGCCCTCCTAGTTAGGTGCTAGTAGTGGTCTCTGTAGGTAAATTTAGTTGTGTTATTTTGGACTCCTGCATTCAGGAGTTTTGGTGCGCTTTCAGAAAATGCACCAAACCTGTAGGATATTATAGAAGTCTATGGCTAAGCACAGCTAACCCGCTGGAAAGCTGCAGGTACACTGCACTGCTCCCGTGGTGTGGGTAAACCGCAGCACATCGGCGTGAAAGCAGCCCTATACTATTATGCCCAGTGTATGGCTTCACACTGAGCTGAAGATCTCTTCTTTCCTGCTGCTGGCACCACTCTGGAGGCTCCTGCTCCCAACTACAGCTCCAACTTTACAAGTAGTCCCTCTTCATTGCACTCTGATGCTCTGGAATGGCGGGTCAGCAAGCCCAGTCACCTGGCTGTGGTCTACTGTTAGATTGCGATTTACAGGTTGTTGACCCCTGGGCTAGATGATGGTGGATGTCCACCAGCCAGGAAATGAGGCGGGCTCTATCGGACTTGCTGCAGCTTCTAATATAAATTGTGAAAAGCTCACAGTGTTCATTGAAATCTGAGTAAGTAATTTCAGTACAGGAGAGAACTGTGCAAGATTGAAGGGAAGGCCGGAGTTCACCTTTAAATCAGACCTGATTGCAGTGAGTATGGTGAGGATTAATCTGCCGGTAAGGTGACAGACTGGCTGCGTCACCTGAAACTCCCTGCCCTTCCTCGAGGGTCTCCAGTGAGGACCGAACATTCCTGTGTAGCTATTTAGGTCTCGGGAACAAGCGGCCTTTTGTGTGAGCGTGGCATGTACTAGTGTCCCGGGCACTGCGGGGGCGACCGGTTTCTGCGGCTTAGAATAATATTTAGTATACTCTGCATGGGCTGCTCTTCGATCCCCGACACTCACCTCGCTTTGTCTGTTCAGACGTAAGGTCTATAGGTCACTTCTAAAGTATAGCGTGTGGAGCAGATGGGAACTGTGTAGAAATCACATTTACACTGCCATTGCTGAATAACATGCAGTGGAAAATCAATGGCTTTGTTGCAGCCCTGGGCACAGCAGATGGTCCATCACGGTTTAGATTTATATTGCAGCGTTAAAGATGTAAATCTGCTTTCAGCTCATCGGATGATTACCTTGCAGGAATTTTACCAAACTTTGCTGCAGATTCCTACCTTTTTGTTACTATGAAGAAATAGTGTTTTGTTTGTCTGTGTCCATGTGTTGAGTGAATCTGAATGGGACTGACTTTCATTATCAATCAGCTGCTGCTTGCAGGGTTCCAGTGAGGTCTGCATCCCTTTAGGCGTGATTAACCCTTTGGGGGTATCTCACCAAAAGTAACCTTTTCATTGCAGAGGAGGTCTAAAACCTGATTTGTATCTTCGTCTTAGACTTTTGGGAAAGTCAGTAAGCCAATCATACAAGCAGGAAATGACTTTCTGGGGGCGTCTGTGTGCAGAAGGTCTTCAGTTATCCATATTGCATTTTCCAGAAAATAGCAGCTGCATATTGAACAGGAAAGATCATTTTTAATAAAATTCAGTTACAATATGGCCTGTGTAGCAATTGCAAATCGCATTTTGTTGCTTTGCAGCCTGAACTGAAGACAGGCACTGTTTCTGTTTTATTCAGCTGTATTTACTCGGAGCAACTTATAACATCCAAGTGAAAGATATAACACCAACATGTCAGGAAGAAAAAAATCAAAAACCGAATCACTGAGTTGGAAAAAGGATCACCCCCTCCTAAAAATGACTTTGACTCTCAACTGTGATCAGCTGTAGTCATTTTGATTCGCTCAGCATGAAAAGAACTTTCCTGTAGCATTTTAGTCCCTGGTAGTGCAACTGAAGCATACAATCAACTATGGGTGGCAAGGCACTGTCAAAAGATCTCTGGGATAAAGTTGTGGACAGGCACAAGTCAGGAAATGAATCCAAAAAAATGTCAAAGGCTTTATCAATGCCTAGAAGCACAGTGAAGTCTATAATTAGGAAGTGGAAGGTATTTGGTACAACACAGACCCTCCCTGGACCAGGACATCACTCCAAACTGGATGGAGCCAGGAGGAAACTGTTCAGAGAGGCTACCAAGAGGACTACAGCAACTCTGAAGCAGTGTCAGGAACTGATGACAGAGTGGTCATTGTGTGCATGTGACAACAAGATCACAAAATTCCACAAATGTGGCTTGTATGGGAGGGTTGCAAAAAAAAAAAGCCGCTCCTCAAGAAAGTGACCACAGAGCTTCACCAAAACGCACCTTGAAGATTCTGAGGCCACATGGAAAAAGGTGTTCTGGTCAGATGAGAATGAAATTGGATGATGTGGTCTCAACGTTCATGATCTGTCATGGGGCAAAATACTGTCAAATGTTTGAGAAAATTCTGCTGCCAGGAAGTTGTCAATGGGAAGACAGTTAACCTTCCAACATGACAATGACCCAAAGCACACAGCAAAACTGACCACACAGTGGTGGTTGGAGGAGAAAAGGGGGAATGTCCTTCCATGGTCTAACCAAAGCCCAGGCTTAACTGAACTTGAGTAGTTCTGCAAAGAAGAGCGGGCAAATATTGCAAAGTCTAGATGTGCACGGTTAGTAGAGATACATCCCAACAGACTAAAGGCTGGAATTAAAGCAAAAGGTGGTTCAACTAAATACTGACAAAAGGAGGTGACCCTTTTTCCAACTCGGTGATTCTGTTTTTGATTTATGTATTTATTTTTACATGTTGGTGTTATATCTTTCACTTGGATGTTATAAGTTGCACCAAGTAAATACAGCTGGATAAAACAAAAACTGTGTCTGTCTTCATTTTAGGCTGCAGAGCAACAAAATGTGATTTTCTTCTATACCCAGTGTTTGTGTGTATATATGTAATGTGTGTGTGTGTATATATATATTTATTATACAGTATTTATAAAGCACCAATAGTTCGCTCAGCGCTGTACATTACAAAGGGGGACAGAACATGTGACAGAACAATACCAATACAATGCAAAACATGAGGGGATCGAGGGCCCTGCTCCTTGGAGCTTACAATCTAGGAGGGAGAGGATGGTGGCACAGGAGGAGATAGCTGTGGGGGATGGAGTGGTAGGAAGAGTGGAGGAGGTCGGCAAGTTAGCAGGGGGTGGGGTAGGCTTCCCTGAAGAGGTGGGTTTTCAGGGTGCACCTAAAGGAGAGTAGGTGATAATCTCATGGGTTGGAGCAGGGAGTTCCAGAGGATGGGTGACACCCTGGAGAAGTCCTGGAGGCGGGCATGGGAGGAGGAGACCAGGGAAGTAGAGAGAAGGAGGTCTTGTGAGGAGCGGAGTGTGCGTGCTGGAACTGCTGCATGTCCAATCACTCTTTATCCTGACGATGGGGATCTATTTCCAGGCAATAATTCTGGGTACAAATAACATTTGTTGTCTTGTTCTGTTATGTGTGTACGGGCTTTTGAAGTGTACTGCGATTTCTGACATTTTTCTTCATGTTGCTGATACTACAGACAAGATTGTGAATGGGTCTGTAGGAAGATGCAGTGTGAGAGCTACCCCAGGGCCACTCTGTATGCCGATTTCTGGGGGTGTGGGGGGGTTGCAGCACTGCGGATCTGTGCTAGTAAGATTTCTCTAACCTGCTAGAACAGAGATGTCAAACTCAATTTCACACTCCAAATCAGCATTATAGTTGTCCTCCAAGGGCTGGTTGTTTCTGTAAGACTAGATGTCAAGAGCACCTCAGCCCTCCCTCCACACCCCCACCCCCCCCCCCCTCAGATGTCAAGAGTCCCCCACCCTACCTTACATCATAGTGCACCCCCCTTACCTTGTGCTGCTACTGGGAAGAAGCTAGAGGTGGAATTGGGAAGCAGAAAATGCAGAGTCTGGAGGAGGACCAGAGGAGAAGTGGAATCTACTGAATGCTGAGACCAGGGGAGGCAGAGACGTTGGTGCTGCGACTGCACACAGAGGCACAGAATCTTTGGAGGTGTCCTGTCCTCTTCTCTGTCACCGATTGCTGAGATGTGGGGGCAGAGATGAGCATCTCTGTGGCTTCACAGAGAGGCCCAGGGTTTGGCAGAGGAGTTCTGTCCTTCTCTTTGCTGCCAACTGCTGAGGCAGGGTGGGGCTTGTACTGCAACTGCAGAAAAGGTGCAGGGGCCACATAAAATGGCCTGGTCGGCCATATTTGGCTTGCGGGCCTTGTGTTTGGAGGAAAATAACACAAGCACAAGAAGAACATGCAAACTCCATGCAGATCGGGTCCCGGCTGGGATTTTAAACACGGACCCCAATGCTGCAAGGCAGTAGTGGTAAACACAATGCCGATATGTATTTTTTTTATTATATGCTCCTTTTGTGATATAATGTTCATATTTATTACGCTGTATGTTATGGATCAGACTCCAATCTGGGACTGCTGACTATCCCGACCCTGAGGAAGTGTGCGTAGTCTGAGACGTGTCAACATGATTTTATGTAAATCTGAGAATTGCTTCAATGAAATCTGAAGTTCTCTCTGTGATCAATGATTGTATATCACATGGTAAATGTCCCGGAACATTCCTTTTATTGAATGAATATCTGATTCTTCTGAAATGATTGTCCGGCTGTCAGTGCTGAATGAACACCACGTATAGAGTGATCGGATCGGTCGGATCTTTTTCTGTTTTCGGGAATCTCACTCTTATTTGTGTTCCTTCCATCAGGGAGAAGATTGCGGGGGAAGGCCTTCTACAATGTCAATGGAAAAGTCTACTGCGAGGAAGATTTCCTGGTGAGTGCAGCCACTGTCTGGCAGATGGGGGTGAGAGGTGGGCACAAGGCTGGGGAGAAAGGCATTGCTGCAGCTCGCAGAGTGTGCCCAGCTAGAGGGTGGTGGGGAAATGGAGGGGTACTGCTGCAGCTCACAATGTGCCCATCTAGGGAGGTGGTTGGGGGTCACTGCTGCAGCTCACAGATGGAGTGTGGCCAGCAAGGGGGGTGGGATGGGGGTATCACTGCAGCTAACAGAGTGTGTCCCAGCGGTTCGGGGGCACTGCTGCAGCTCAGTCTGGCTGGCAGGGGCAGAGCGTGTCTCAGCCGGGGAGGGTAGTGGAGAGGAATGGCTGCAGACCGCAACATAGGGGTAGATTTTACAGACTTTGCATTTTTCTTCCTTGTGACACGGCACTGACACGGGGAGGGTGTGGGATGGGAAATGATAGAAGGGGCAGCACAGGTCATTTCACTATCCCAGGCCCAGGGCCCAGACATTCCCAGGGAAGAGCTGTCAGCCAGAGAACATTTCCTATTGCCTTCTTTATTTCTCAAGGAAGCAGCTGGAGCAGAGGGGCTCAAATGTGGTTCAGGGGCCAGAAATGCATTCCATTCCCTCAGCCAGGAGCCCCTGTGATAGACAGGCAGTAAAGCAGCAGGTAAAAGGTGCCAGTGACAGGGCCCCGGTGATGGATCTGAACTCCTCACACATAGTCGCCTGTTCCTTCTCCTCGTGGAGTAAAAAGATCCCCTTCCCCACCACCGCCACAATCACACTCCAGGCCAGCAGGGGACAGTCCTGGCAAAGACATGGGGGTTAGTGGGAAATGGTACCCTGGTGGAAGCTGAGCCCGGGGCTCAAGTGCTGCAGGGCAACACTTTACTGCCTTCATTTTATCCTCCTGATTGGGATGACTTGGTAATCAGCTGTTTTCACTGTTAATACAACATTCAGAAGTGATCGGTCCCCGGCTTATTTCATCCTTTAGTTTTTCAGCTATGGGCCATTGATCTGTGTGTGCGGTTATTATTGGTTGGTTACATGGGGCCCCATGGAGAAGGAAGTAGACATTGGCACAACATTGGTTGCCCAGCTGGTATTTGCGCTGACAAAGCGTTGATCTCGCCCACATCTGGGCACAGACACACTGACGGGCTTTACTGGTTTGTCTGCCGTGTGTCTTCCGGGTAAACAATGCTCCTTTGTTGGTGGCTCCGGAGACGACCGATTTTATTACTGCTGTCTCTGAGCCGCAGGCGCTGCGGTGGGAGGTGAGGGGTTAACGAAACTTGTGGCTGGTGACTCATTATTTGTGGAAATGAGCGGATTATATGTTATCTGACCCGAGTATGGGGGGGGTGGAGATACTGAGCCTGTCTGTGTTTAGGGGGGACACTGAGCCCTGTTTTGGGAAGGGGGGGACAGGGAATAAATACTTCAGCCCTTTGTAGGGGGGACATTGCTTTGTGTGAACAGTGTGCCTGCCTGTGGGGGGACGGGGAACACTGAACCTTCTGTAGGTTGAGGTGGTGGAATGCTGGATCGTGTGTGTGTCTGTGTGGCCTTGTGTTTGTGGGGAGACATCAAGCCGTGTAGGGGGGGTTCACCAAGCCCTGTGTGTGGGAAGGCGGGGGGGGGTGGGTTGCTGAGCCTTGTGTCCGTGGCGGGGACACTGAGCCCTGTGTGAGTGAGGGAGGGGCCTAATGGGTTAGAAATGGGGGGGGGGGGGGTTTATCAGAAGCGATAATTGTAAACAGGCAGAGTTCATATCGCATGTCATTTGCGACAATGTTTTTTCCGTACTAGTATCGCCATGATGGTATTGATCACGCTAATGGTGTAATTTTTGCCTCCGGTCAGTTTTAGGGGTCAGGTCGCTGTGATCAGGTCTCTAAATGTCGTATTTCTTCAGATGTGATAAATTAAAGTGTTACTAAAGCTCAGACCCTGCATCCACTATATCTGGTCTCCCACAGTACACGGGACATGGAAGTGCAATTATTTTAGTAAATATAAACTGCTAAATACCTTTTTCTCATCAGCAGTTAGAGCAGTCTTGTGATTTCTGTCAGTGTCCAGCAGAGCTCTGGTAAAGCTTGTAGGAGGAGTTTTTTTTTCCTGCTCTAAGAAGATGCAAAACCCCTGACCCTCTGTCTGGACAGTGCTGATTGGCCCTGTGTCGATCACATGAACTCTCCCAAGAAAAGAAAAAAAAATACACACTAAACTGAGCATGTGCAGAGTGACTCCACACCATATGTCTTATCAGGAATTAAGAGGGAGGCACTGGAAGAAGGGTAGGATCAGAGAAGTCAGGATCAAAGCGCATTTTTACACAATGCAGAGGATTGACCCCTTTGGCTCCACAGTAAATATAACAAGCATGCATCACTGCATATACAGACTGATTTTTACTGTTGTGGGTTTAGAAACACTTTACGTTTTCAGTGTAATGTGGAGCCGGTAAATCCGTTTGTGACAACTTCTACACCTGAAACTTGGTACTCAGTGGAGTCCCCCTTTATGTTGGAGAGATTGTGCCAATTCTAGAGGGACAGGTTCTCACTCTGGTGCTGCTGGTCACACGACACCCAAGTGGCAGCCTGGTAGTGTCAGCTCTCCTGCTCTGTGCTGTGACATGGGGGGTCTCCTGACACCCCCCCCCCCCACCTGTCACTCTGGAGGATTCTGGAACACGGTGCGGCCAGATGGTCAGAGATCTGATCTTCGCTGACTCACCAGCCTTCTGGAATTTAAAAATATCCCACTGGGCGGCCGTGGTGTGACTGGGTGACAGCTCAGCGTTTCCTGGCACATGGCAGCTCCTCACACTTTCCTGGAAGTTTCACTCTGCTGAGGCAAAGAGGACCTGTCTACAGAGACCTGAAACCTTCCATCTTATTTGTATGAATATCCCAGAGCATGTTCTGTCAGGGATGGGGCCATAAAGAGATGAAGCATGAAAAGTGCAGTGTAGGGGAATGTCTTCAAAGCAGTGACACACAATGAGGTTGTGGGAAGTGGTCCTAGAAAATGATGCATTTTATTGGTTCATTCCTTTAACCTTCATTGCAGGACATGGAAAAATCCCCGGTGTGTCCAAGATCGGACTGTCCCATAATAGTCCCTTCAGTGTATGGAAACCTTAAAGATTAAATGCTCTTATTTGCTTTTCTGTGGTTTATTAAAGTAGAACTCCAGGCATGTCACCTACCTCTCCTTTCCCGACCCACCAAACCCAACAGCCCCCCAGTATCCGTACAGGACCTGCATTAACAGACTATGGGTTACACACTGCTGGACAGGCCCCCCCCCCCCCCCCCCCCCGGTGCACCTTCATATAACCCCTCCATGGGATTCCAGTTTTTTGCTTATGTACTTAGATGGTGACCTCTCCTTGTGGTGACAATGAAGGGGTGGGCATTCTCCCTGGACTGAGCCGTGCTAACATGGCCGCATGTAAGACCAACTTCACGTTGCTGTGCTGCAGTTTGGCAGCAGTGCAGGCGTATTTGCAGTTTTTCCCATGATTTTACTTGTGGCCCCAGACTTAGTTTGCACGTTTTTGTCCCGTTTTCTGAAAGTGCACCAAAGATGCAGCGTGCCGGACTTAAGGTACGCTTTCAGAAAAAAAAACGGACAACCTGAGGGTTAAGTCAGTGGAACCACGGGTAAAACGCGCAAAAATCGCAGATACACCCACGCTGCGGCCAAACTGCAGTGCGGCAGTGTGAATCCGTTCTTAAGTGCAGCTCAACCATGGAGTACTGTGAGCCCAGCCTGTGTGATGTAGCACCCTCTGGCGGGGGGGGGGGGGGGGGGGTATGGGTGTAACTGACAGGTTGGGAGATTTACTAAGACTGGAGCACTCAGAATCTGGTACAGTTGTGCATGGCAGCCAATCCGCTAATAACCTCAGCTTGTCCAATTAAGCTTTGGTGATAAAACCTGGAAGCTGATTGGTTTCTATGTAGAGCTGCACCAGATTTTGCACTCTCCAGTTTTAGTAAATAACCCCATAGTGACATTCTGCCCCAAAAGATAGAGGTCTTCTGTATTTATGTCTTAGTGTGACAACACTGCTCCTCCACAAAAACACTAGTGAGCCGGGGTTGTCACCCTAGGAGAGGAACTGTTACTGGCATGATCCCCAAATGAAAATGAAGGGGAAGAAAATACTGAAAAGGTAAAAACGAATGCAGCCAACACATCTAAAGACTGGTAAACTGTTTTGGGTTTGACATAGGCCAGGGGTAGTAAACTGTGGTAAAACTTCAAATCCCATCATGCCTCACTTCTGGGCGTTAAGTCTGTTATGCAATGTTTCATGGGACTTGTAGTTCTACAACCGCTCGAAGGCTGCTCACCCATGACAATACTGTGACAACAATATTCCTAATGCTCTTTGGAAGAGGCCATTTTCAATTTCGGGGAGGATGTGGTTCTCGGTTCGAATTGTACACTCATCTATCCCCTTTCCCCCATCCCTGATTTTCTCCTCTTCTCTTTGCAGTATTCCGGCTTCCAGCAGACAGCAGACAAATGTTTTGTGTGCGGCCATCTTATCATGGAAATGGTGAGTGCAGTTCCTGCTATTTACATGTCTCTGCTCAGGGTAGTTGGATGTGAATAACCCCACTTTGTTCCCGCCCACAAGGACTCGCAAATTCCAGCAATCCCACTTCTAAAGGCACAAAGCGCTGCTCCATCAATACCTCCAAACTGTCTTTGATCTCTCACTCTTGTGAGGACGTGCGTTCACTGAGAGTGCCATGATGAGCCCAACAATGCTGTGACTCTATGGGGGAGATTTATCAAAACTGGAGCACTCGGAATCTGGTGCAGATGTGCATGGTTTCCTCCTAGATTGTAAGCTCTAATGAGCGGGGCCCTCGGTTTCCTATTGTACCAAATTGTATTGTCACTGTAATGTCTACCATCATTTTGTAAAGCGCTGCGCAAACTGTTGGCGCTATATAAATTCTGTATAATAATAATGGGAGCCAATCCGCTTTTAACTTCAGCTTGTTCAATTATTATTATTATACAGGATTTATATGGCGCCAGCGCTTTACATTATAGTGGGAGACAATACAGTTCAATACAAGAGGGAATTGAGGGCCCTGCTCCTTGGAGCTTACAATCTAGGATTTTTTCAATTAAGCTTTCACAATTAAAAAAAAAAAAAAAAAGAAGAAGCTGATTGGTTTCTATGCAAAACTGCACCGGATTTTTCACGCTCCAGTTTTAGTAAATCAAAGCCTATGAGTCCTGATAATGTGTGCTGATGCCAGCTAGCTGCAGCAGGCCCCTTAAATCTGAATACGGGCTCTGTACATTATGTAGCAAAAGTGATTATATCCCTTTAAGGAAAGAAAACAAATCTTCCCCCTCCAGGCGCTGCAGACATGTTGTGATCGTGAACGGTGTGAATTGAGTGGCGCATACTTCCTCCGAAGCTGTGAATCAGTGCGCTAATCCCCCCCACCGACGTCCCATGCTGGCAGGCTCAGCACCGCGTCTCTCACAAGTTTCCTGTACATGCGTGGACATGTCCGCCTGCAGCTTTGGCTGCTGTTTATGTCTGTGCGGCATGCGAGGAGCGACGTCGTGTCTTTTGTGCCTTTATCTCATCCTGCCAAGCACGGCCCGAGGCATTTTAACCGCCACCAGCTCCGTGTCAGCGTTTAGTCACGGTCGTGTGAAGACGCGCTGCCTCTCGCCGGCGGGGATGTTTGTTCTTGTATTTTAGTGACTATCTTATTTCATATCAACACGGTCCGGCATTGAATACCTTCCCCGGACTACAGACACAGCCCACTATCAGGGATCTCTCCCCTCTACCCCAAGAATGGTTGGGCGACCCATTACTGGGTGTCATTAAACAGACACAACTCAAACAACACATGCATGTCTAGATGATTAAATCTGACCCCCGGCTTTCTCTTCAGTCTTTCAGTTGTACCAACTCCTCTCCTGGACTGAAGTGGCTTACTTTGATTTCACTGCACACTATGAGCTTCTCACAATGTGCATTAGAAGCTGCAAGTCAGAGCCCATCCCACTCCCAGCATTGCCTAGCTTTCTTCCCCAGCCTCACTCTCCCTGGCTGCCTTCCCCCTTTTTGATTCAGTCCTTTCAATTATGAAGGCTCAGCTCACAAGTGGGTGTTATCTAGGGTGGCCTGCATGCATATACAGCTTTCCCAGGAACTCCCACTCCTCCAGACATCCACTCAAGGCATTTTGATTAGGGATGCACCGATACTAAGCATTTTCACAAGTGCGGATAAAAATACTCCTGATACCCAAGCCGATACTGCGGTGCAATTTGCGTCCATGCAAAATGTATGGAGGCAGATTGCACTGCAAAGAATAGCATGCTCTTTGAATAGGAATGCTGTTGTCCAAATCACATGTGGTTTTCCTACTGCTCCTGTGAGAATCCAGGCTGGTCATAACCACAGGAGTGGTGTGGGAATCTTCCCTGCATGGATCCTATGCTGACTGGGAGAGTACGGCGTTTGGGGATGTATACACTGGTGTCAGCTATCAGGCGAAGGATGGCGGCAGATGCTCCGGATTCTCAGCTGTAGGAGAGGAAAGAACACCATGGGATTTGAAATTCCCGTGGCTTTCTCTCCTCTCCTTGCAGGGATGACCGTATGGGCTAGACAGCTTCTGATTGGTCAGCACAGTGATGGTGGTGACCAATCAAAAGTTGCTAGGCCTGTGCGGTCATCCCTGCAAGGAGAGGAGAGAAAGCTGTGGGGATTTCAAATCCCACAGCTTTCTCTCCTCTTCTACAGCTGAGAATCTGGAACGTTGCCGTGGCTTTCTCTCCTCTCCTACAGCTGAGAATCCAGAGCATCTGCCTCCATCCTCTGATGGCCAACACCAAGGTATACATTCCCACACTCTCTTCTCTCCAACTGTCCGCTCAGCATGGAATTTGTGCAGGGAGGATTCCCACACAGCTCATGTGTGAACTCCTGCTATGACAAGCCTGGGTTCACGCAGGAGCAATGGGGAAACCGCATGTAATTGAGCCAGGAATACTATTCCTGTTCAAAATCGCATGCTATTCTTTGCAGTGCAATTTGTGTCCATACATTTTTGTATGCAAATGCACTGCAAAGTATCTGTATTGGCGAGTACTTGACCGAAAGTATTGGTACTCCTGCTCGCCGTTCAAAAAATGGTATCTGTGCATCCCCAGTTTTGATATTTGCATAACTCCTCCCAAGAACCAGCCCACTTCTTGTATTGGCAAGCTTTTCTGAGCCCATTAAAGGACAGCCAAAATTCCTCAGCCCTGATGAAGGGGTTTGTTCGGCCCCCGAAATATGTTGTTGTTTTTTTCTACTATGAACCAGTTTTATTGCTACTATTACCACCTTAGTCCTTATGCAGCAGTGACTACCGCTCCCCTTATTTTCTGTCCTGCTGTCACAGGGATAGTAAGGCAGGCTATAGATGTGATTTTCCTTCCTGCAGCCTGTGGAAAATTGCTTGAATCCGTACCGCAGCCATATTGTGTTCTGCCACGCAGTAATCGCATGTGAAAAATTTGACAGGGCGGTTGTACCGAAGTTTGATCTATGGATCGACTTCAGTACAACCAACGTGCCCATAGATGGATCAAATCTTGGCCGGTCCTTCTGAACAATACATCTATGGCTGATTTAAGTCAGCTGTGATCTCCCTAACAGGCAGTTTAGCTCTTGGGCCTCTAGTTTTGACTGGAGTTGGGCTTTAATGTGTAGATATGTAATTACCAGGAATTCCTGTGGCTTCTCCACCCTTTTAGATGAGCCATTACATCATGTGATCCACTTGCCTAGCCCCGGGCTGCCTTCATTCATATTAACCTGTCTGTCTCTTTTCAGATCTTGCAGGCCCTGGGGAAATCGTACCATCCTGGCTGCTTCCGCTGCGTGGTGTGTAACGAGTGCCTGGATGGCGTCCCCTTTACTGTAGACGTGGAGAACAACATTTACTGCGTCAAAGATTATCACACGTAAGGTCAATCCTGCTGACCGCAGGGAGCAAGAGGAGAGAGTGTGGGTGGGGAGGGTTCAGGCCCTATGAAACTCTGCTGGGCAAACGCCATATTTACATGGTACAGCTCTTAGTGAATGACCCTTCCCCAGCTGAGTGTTTGACGCTCTGATAACCTTTTGGCCAGTTCTGAACACTGACCTTTTCCATCCCTTATGATCTCATGATGGGGAACCTGGTCAATTGATTGCTTTATTATTATAGCACCATCATTTACTGGATGGAAACCAGCAGGAGTGATACATAGAAATGAGTACACAAAACCTTTCCAATGACAAGTGCGTACAACTGAATAGCAAAAACACATTATCAATAATACAGGAGACAGAGCTTATGTTCACAGCAATCTGAAGAGAAAAAAAAATCAAGGAAGAGGTAATGGAATGAGTATGCTATATATAAAGTAACAGTGTGTATCTTGTCAAATAGAGGAGGAAGCAGTGCTGGCTCAGTAAGTTGTCTATAAGGTGACATTGCATGAGGATGAGGAAGCTGTGAATCTGTAATCTTTATAGAAGTTGGCAGTGTGTGTCTTGTCAGGTAGTGAAGGAGGAAGCATTGCTGATCGATAAATTATATATGAGGAGTCAGGTAGAGGAAGAAGTAGTACTGGCTCAGTAAGTTGTCCATAAGGTGACTGTCCATGTCTTCTCATATGAAGGAGGAAGTAGTGCTGGCTCAGTAAGCTGTATATAAGGTGACCGTGTGCTCCTTGTCAGATGGCGGAGGAGGCAGCAGTACTGGATAAGTAGTAAGCTATCTGTAAGGTGACCTGTGTATGTCTTCTCAGATAAGAGGAGGAGGAAGCAGTGCTGGATCAGTAATCTCTATATAAGGTGAGCGTTCATGTCTTATCAGTTCAGGAGGAAGCAGTGCTGGATCAGTAAGCTATATATAATAGTGTGTGTCTTGTCCGCTTATGGAGGAGGAAGCCATGCTGGACAAGTAAGCTGTATATAAGGCAAGAGTGTGCGTTATGTCAAATAGTAGAGGAGTAAACCGCTCTGGATCAGTAATCTGTATATAAGGTGACAGTGTGTGTCTTGCAAGGTAGTGGAGGAGGAAGCAGTGCTAGGTCAATGACTAAAGTGAATGTATTGAGCTCTTTCACCATCCTGGTCTTTCACATGAATTGTCCAGAATGACCATTGTGCATGATGACCTCAGACTGACTACATCTATGCCATATATGGGAGGATGTACATGTCTAACATCTCCTCCTGTATGGCTGTGTTTGCAAAAAAAAACCATTCAGATGTGAATTTTATTCCACAAATTCTGTGTATTTTTGTATTCATTGTGTGCTGTTTTTTTTTTTTTTTTTTTTTTCCCCGCAGAGTTTTTGCACCTAAATGTGCCTCATGCAACCAGCCGATTCTGCCGGCACAGGTAATTGTCGGAGTTCCTCCTTACTTTCCATACTTTTGATGCTGTCTGCATGCCCAGACTGCTGTCAGTCCAATTTTCAGTCTCCTAGGTAACAGTCAGATTGTGTCTAGAATGGGGATTTTATCCATGGTATTGGCCTCTGATTGGCTGCTGGAAGACACCAGTGTAAGGACTGTGTAGAGTTTCGCCATCTCTGCATCCCCAGCTGAGCCGTGCTCACCCCAGAGACCCCACCCAACCTGAGACTGGCATGTGAACGGGCTCCCACCTCATATCTGATCCGTCACGGCTCTGACGTCACTGGCTGTGTTTATGTTGGACGCTGTGCCATCGGCTAATTATAACGCGCTGTTTCCCAGGAATATATTTCCCGAGCCGGCCGTCCCCAGGGACTCTAACAACACACAGATTCCATGGGAAGAAGAGTGAAGCATGCTGGTCCTTCCTGCCGGGAGTTGACATGTGACACGATTAAAGGGACTGTCCTCCTGGGTGCTGATGTGACTTGCTTAAAGGGAAATTTTCCTTTGAGTGCGAACACATGACTTGCTTAAAGGGACAGTCCCCCTAGTGCTGGGATCATATTTATGTTTGGGTAGAGTCACAACCTGCTTAAAGGTACAGTCCCCAAAGGCTGATATTTGACCTGCTTAAAGGGACAATACCCCGAATACTAAGATCCCCTTTACATCTGGGTAAAATTACAACCTGCTTAAAGGGACAGCCCCCCAAGTGTTGGGATCTAATTTGTGTCCATGAGAAGGACAGTGAAGAATGCTCCTTCCTTTTGGACTTGACATTTGATCTGCTTAAAGGGACAGCCCCCCCGAGTGCTTAGATCCCATTTATGTCAGGGGAATGCCCCTTTAAGCAGGTTGTGACTCTACCCAGACACTCGGGGGTGGGGGGGGATGTGGACTGGCCCTTTTAAGCAGATCACAGGTCAGCTCCAAAACGAAGGTCAGCATGCCCCACTCTCCATCTCATGGGCACAAGTGGGATCTCAGCACTTTGGGGACTGCCCCTTTAAGCAGGTCATGACTCTGCCCATGCATAATTGGGATCTCAGTGCCTGGGAGACGGTCCTTTAAAGCAGGTAACACATCAGCACTCGGGAAATGTCCCTTTAAGCAGTTGTGACTCTACCCAGGGTGCTGATGTGTTCCCTTCTGAAAAGGACAGTCCCCTGGGACCCCATCTGTGCCCATGACAAAGGGAGTGAGAAATGCTGACGCTTCTTGTTGGAGCTGACATGTGATCTGCTTGAAGGGACAGGTGTAAACCCCCGCCCCCCCCCCCCCCCCCCCCCCCCCGGGCTGAGATTCCATTTGTTGTGTTTGTGTAGGGTCACGCAGTAGCTTACATCTTTCTTCCAGATTGTCTTTGGTCTGACTCCTCTCGCTGCATTCCCCGTAAATAAAAAATCCCGCAGGGAGAGTATTGCTTTTGTATTTGCGGTACAGGAGTCCCAGAGAGGCAGAGGAAGCTGGTTTGGTTCTGTGATGAGCAGATCTCTTTCCTCTCTGCCTCCTGTTAGTGTTTCACAATCACCTGGACGTTTTGCCAAATGTTTCTGTAGTGGTGGTTAGCGCTGGGGGAGGGGCCAGGAATTTTAGTCTACTGAATGTGGATGGCTGTGTGGCCTTCAATTGAGAAATGATTTTGGAATGTTGGGGGAGGGGCTTGCTCCATCATGTGTTTACCTGTGTTTTCTATTGCAGGGTTCAGAGGAGACCATCCGTGTGGTGTCCATGGACAAAGATTACCACGTGGAGTGTTATCACTGTGAGGTGAGTTGGATGGAGGGGAGAGTTAATCATCACCCGGAGAAGGTCATCCGTCTGCTTCAGATTTTTCTCCTGTTTTGTGCATTTTCATCGCTTAAAGCGGAACCATACTTGCCTTCTCTCCAGCTCTGCCATGTCCTGGAGCTCCATGCCACACGCTAACATCTTCAGGGCATCAATCCTCTGAATTTCCATTGGCCAGGCCGAGCTGTCTTTACTCCCATGCATGCACGGGAGTCCAGTCATCTTGGCATTGCTGAAATTGTTCACTGAGCTGCATGTGCGGAAGGCAGGTAAGTAACTTTAATGCAGAAGAAACCTAGTAGGTGTTTTAATACATTAAAAAGCCTGCCTGATCACATTTTGTTTTCACTTTAACGTCAAGCAAACATCTACATACATAGTTGAAATGCATATATGGGGATTCTGTACATCAAGTCCTCAGATTTGCACAACTCTGCCACATAGCACAGCCTTGTCTGGAATGGCTGGAGACCTGATTTTCTGCAGTTTTGTATCACTTAAAGGTCTTGTCCCTCCCCCAGCCGGTGATTGACAGTGAAAGGAGAAGCAGAAGACTGATGAGCTCATCTTTGTCAGTCTGCTCTCTCTTCCTATCCGCATGCTCACTGCACTGCAGCACACCTAAGTGGCTACTTGTGCTGCTTTTCCCTAAAGGATGGTCGCTGTGACATAATAGATAATTTGTCGCACATTCACTGTCGGAATTACTCTCTCTGCATCACCAATATGGGCAATTCAGGAAAGGTCTTCTCATAGCTGAGCTTCTCCATGCCCTATTAGTTGTCACACCTCTGCAGTCCTGTTTGTGGACTGGAGAACATTGTCTGGCTTGCACTTTGTTCAGGATGATGACAGGCATGCAATCTTACATTGTATCTCTCTATTTCCCATCCAATCAATGTTTATAAACAATGTAACTTTGTATCTCTATCTCCTATCTGAACAATGTTTATGAATGTGTTTTTTGCCTTTTTTTTTTTTTTTTTTAAACAGTAGCAGCTGTTAGTGTTGTATTTACACATCAACTCTGGGCTGTCATCTTGACAGTTGGGAATTGTCAGCAAGTGTGAGGTGGGGAATGGCAGTGGGGTAGAGGGACAGGATATAATACATACTCCCTGTGTACTTCCATAAAGATTTTGGGTGTGTGCCAGAAGTGTTAAGTGTGTGTGCATGGTTTTTTTTTTTTGTTTTTTTTTTTTTATCTTGAACCACTCGCTCTCCTGATGATCTACCCCCCTCCTTCCTAACCAGGCCATTTTATGCGTTACGGCGATGCGTTACTTTAACTTAACGCAGTCATGCAGCGCTGCTCTCAAATACAAATAAAATTTACGACCTTTTTTCCCACCAATTGAGCTTTTGGTGATATTTGATCATGTCTGCATTTTTTATTTTTTGCTCTATAAAAAAAAGACCAACAATTTTGAGAAAAAAACAATATTTTTGACTTTTTGCTATTAAACATGTCCAGTAAAACAATTTAAAAATCTAATTTCGTCATAAATTTAGGCCGTAATGTATTCTGCTCCATGTCTTTGCTAAAAAAAAATCTCAATATGTGTAAATGAATTGGTTTATGTGAAAGTTAGAGTTTACAAATGGTGGTATAGATACTGGAATTTTTTTTTTTTCTTTTCAATTTGTAATGGCGGTGATCAGCGACTTATAGTGGCACTGTGGCGGGCATTCTGACACTGGGGGGGAACTGACTTTGTGCCACAGACATCCCCAGTGACACCAATACAGTGACCAGTACTAAAAAAAAAAAAAAAAGCACTGACACTACTAATGGCACTGGGCAGGAAGGGGCGATCAAAGGGTTGTGTGCAGGGAGTGTTTTACTGGGAGGGTGGTGTGTGTGGGCCTTACTTTAGTTACACTGCTCTGGATGGCTGTGTTGTGCACAGCCATCCAGAGCAGTGTGCCCGAGCTGACAGGGAGGACGACTGTTAGTAAACAAAGCAGTGCTCCTCCCTGTCGGAGATGCTCGGTAATCACCGGCCGGGACCCGGTGATTGACAACCGCTGCCGCGAATGGCAGCACGGGTAAGGTGCATGCCCCCTACCCACTAATACAAAATCACACGTGTGTGTGTGTGTGTGTGTGTGTGTGTGTGTGTGTGTGTTTTTTTGCGCACCCCTGCCGCCTTGTAGCAGTATATCTGCTATAGGGTGGTTAATATGGGTGGAGAAAATTTCAGTCAGGTTTCTGTTGCAATCTGTGCTTCTTCACTTTCTGTCCTGGAGGGTAAACAGGAATTGAAAGGAAATCTCTTGTCACTAGAATAGGTGTCTCCATTCTCAGATTTCCCCACATCTCCTGTTCTGGTGACACCTATAAGATTCTGGATTTTTTATAACTTTGTTTCCATGCCATTGGTCACCAGTACACATCCCTGAATTAGAAATGTGTAATGTTTGTCCCCAGACTCTCTATAAAGCTCCGCACCTGGTGATCATCACTGACACCATCTCTGTCTCTCCCAACAGGACTGTCACCTGCAGCTGAACGATGAGGAAGGTCACCGCTGCTACCCCCTGGACGGGCACCTTCTGTGCCACAGTTGTCACATCCGCCGTATAAACGTCACCATGCCTCAGCCTCCTCACCCCTCCAGCTATCCCATGCACGTCACGGAACTCTGAAACGCTGGAGAGGCAGGAAGAGGAAAACAGAGACTGCTTGCCCATCTACCCGTACCGTGTGTAAACAATCCGGGAGGGGGGCAGGGGGCTGCCAAGGGGCACCGCCAACCCTCTCAGGGTGACGCCAACACTGGACCCCCTTAACGAAAGTGCCATTAACTCGCGGCCCATCCGCCGCAATCCGTACATAAAGCTGAATCGCGTCACCACCATTATTTATTGCCTTTTCAGTTAGTGTTGCGCCGCGGGGGAGGCCGGGGATCTGCATAGTGTAGAACGTAGCGGCAGTATTAGCACTTAATCCACATTAACCCTTTTATGTTACACATCGGAGCGCTGGATGGCAACAGGAACCCTAGATCACATCCTCTGCCCATACATGTGCTGGAGTGGAGGGGGACATGGCCAGAATGACACAACAAGAGTCTGAGATGACCTTCTCCAGCCAAATATGAACTGTGCCAGTATGCTGAAGGGGGCGGGGCCAGACAGAGAAGGCAACAGGAACACAAGATCACATCCTCTGTTCATTCATGAACTGCATCAGTGGAGGGGGTGTGGCAGACAGAAACAAGAACCTGAGATCATATCCTGCGCCCATACATGAACTGCATCAGTGTTCTGGAGTGGAGGGGGTGTGGCCAGACATAGCAACAGGATCCCAAGATCACATCCTCCTCCCGTACATGAACTGCATCAGTGTTCTGGAGTGGAGGGGGTGTGGCCAGACACAGCAACAGGATCCCAAGATCACATCCTCCCGTACATGAACTGCATCAGTGTTCTGGAGTGGAGGGCATGTGGCCAGACACCGCAACAGGATCCCAAGATCACATCCTCCTCCCGTACATGAACTGCATCAGTGTTCTGGAGTGGAGGGGGTGTGGCCAGACACAGCAACAGGATCCCAAGATCACATCCTCCTCCCATACATGAACTGCATCAGTGTTCTGGAGTGGAGGGCATGTGGCCAGACACCGCAACAGGATCCCAAGATCACATCCTCCCGTACATGAACTGCATCAGTGTTCTGGTGTGGAGGGGGTGTGGCCAGTCACAGCAACAGGATCCCAAGATCACATCCTCCTCCCATACATGAACTGCATCAGTGTTCTGGAGTGGAGGGGGTGTGGCCAGTCACAGCAACAGGATCCCAAGATCACATCCTCCTCCCATACATGAACTGCATCAGTGTTCTGGAGTGGAGGGGGTGTGGCCAGACACCGCAACAGGATCCCAAGATCACATCCTCCTCCCATACATGAACTGCATCAGGGTTCTGGCGTGGAGGGGGTGTGGCCAGACACAGTAACAGGATCCCAAGATCACATCCTCCTCCCATACATGAACTGCATCAGTGTTCTGGAACGGAGGGGGTGTGGCCAAATACAGCAACAGGATCCCAAGATCACATCCTCCTCCCATACATGGACTGCATCAGGGTTCTGGCGTGGAGGGGGTGGAGCCAGATGGACACGGCAACAGGAGAACAAGATTACATCCTCTGTAAATACTTGAACTGTGTCGGTGTGCTGTAGGGGAGGGGGCAGGGTCAGGTGCAGTTTGTGAGGGTGTCAGGCACTGCATACCGGCAGACCTGTAATTCAATATCCGGTTGTGTTTTTGTGATGTCATTTCAGTACTTCTGATTGTCTGCGAGGCCATTCGTTTGGACTTTCGATAAAAAACATTCTCACCATCAGAGAAAACCATTAGGCCAAATCATAAAGATTATTTCTGAGCGAATAATCTACACGCCAATGTGTCCAGCAGTATGACGGCACAATCTCCTTTAGATCTACCAAGGACAGTAGTTCTGCCAGTGTAGTGCAGACAGAGCCGCCATTAGAAATCATAGAGCCACATACCTGACAAGGGCCCCACACCCACAACAATGCCCTTGGATAAGCTCTGACTCAATCTCTGCTCATATGCTCCTCCCACCTGTCAGTACAAAGTGACTCTGCGTTGTCACTGTAGTTTAATGGTCTCTGGAACCTTTGTTCAGGTTGGGCAGCCAGACACAGCACCAGGGGCAAAGAGGAACTGACTAGGGCCCCAGCCTGGCAGGTAAGACTCCCTGAACAAAGCTGTGGGTGCTGCACTAGGGCCAGCAGTAGGCAACCCCTTTAGGCCCCCTGCTGACCTATTGAGGCCCAGAATATCCCCCCAACTGGTGACCCTGAATGCAAGGCCTGATTGGATAATGTGAGGAGCAACCTAAACTGTCCAATCTGTACCCAGATTGAATCCGCAAAAATTGGAAATTGAAGACTTTCCATTCAATTGACTGGCGCAGAGAACTTTCAACCAATTAAAATGTATTGATCACTTCTGATTGCTCAAAAATATATCTGTATGCTGGAGAACCGATGATGATACAGATTGATTGTAGGATTGGGTATAAATTGTTTACATTTGTCACGTTCAGCCTTACCACTTGTGTTCTGTTGTCCAAAATTTGCGTTGTTCTGAGATGGATCGCCCATTGCTGTGTGTATGGCCACTGTAAATGTAATTGTATGGTCACATTGTAACGTGTCTGGCCAGCTTTATACGAGCGACCCAGAAACACACAAACTGACCAGTAATCTGTTGGCGGGCTATAGATTTCAGACGCCGCAAGTCATGGGTGGTAGGCAGTGTGCGTTTGTTGGCATGACATACAGTCTCACCAATGTGGTACAGTTGCAGAAATGGGCAATATGAGTGAAACTACGTGGGATCTGTAGGCTGTATTAGTGGCTTATTCACAACTGCTGTAGAAATGCGTGATATGGGCGGAGCCATGTGGAATCTGTAGCGTGTATTGGGGCTTATTCACAACAGCTGCAGAAGTTAGGGGCTGTATTGTAGAGTGCATTGGGGCCTATTTACAATGGCTGCAGATGAAAGTATTTTTTATTTTGGCTGCTTCTCAACATTTTCTTAATTCTGACTTTCAGCTTTGTAAACTTTTTATCAAAAGAGGCAAGAGCTGCAGATCTGGGTGAGCAGAACAAACTTCGGCCCAGTTAAAACGCTGTTCTTTTAGCAACTTTTATCGAATTGGGAGCTTCAAATTTCCTAAGGGTTTTTTGTAATGAGATTACTGGACACCACCTGTGTGCAAGAAAATGTTTACATCCACGAGTCATTTATATCCTCAGATGTGTGTGTCGGCCCTGTAATGCATCCCCAGCAGGCTTCTTCAGGGAGAATCCTCATTCTGAAACCAATCATAACATTGATCAGGAAATGTCATGTGACCCACGAAAGGCACTGCCAGCTCTGCGCTTTTTTATTTATTTCTTTAAATTGATCTAAATCCTTAACAAAAAGGCTCCATGTCCCGCAGGAATCGGGTCTTCAAGCTATCACACACTGTATCTAAAGCCCCCTTTCCTAATGTTTACATTTTTGCTGCATGTTGGTGGGCAGGCAGCTGGAGCAGAGTAGCGTCTATTCTGAGAGTTGGGTAGTTGATGCGCCTCACTCACCATCATGTTATTTCTCACAAACCAGCAATAAATCCATTTTGACCGTTTTCTACAAACATCAAAGTGTTTGTGTTGCAGAAAAGGGATCGAATTGTCTTTTATAAACTGGTGCAACTTTATCTCTGAAAACAGATTTCACAGTGTTGCTGTCATGTAGTATGGAATGAGCAGAGCAGTTACCCAGAACAGCTTTATAAAGTGACCTTTTTTTGTCATCTGAAAACCTGACAAATTCTGAAAGGTTATTGAATTTATACTCCCAACAATTTTTTATTTTAAAGTTTTGGATGGAGTGGGGATTAATTGGGAGCCCCTGTCAGGTTTCATTGTTACCTGGGGGTCTGTGAGAGGGGTTTAACCTCCCTTCTTGTCCCGGAGTCAACAGTTTCACCAGACAGGAAGTGAGGCCAATATCCCAACAAAAATAAAAATGCTATCCCTTCGGGAAATTTGTTTTCTTCCTGTCTGCTAAAACCGTTCTCACTGGAACAGGAAGTGGGGGAAATCTCTGTAACTGAGACCCAGGTAGCAGTAAAAAAAACAAAAAAAAACTCCAGCTAAAACTGAAAATAACTGTAAAGGGTTAGAACTGCTGTCTGACCCCATTGTTGACTTGCCCACATTTCAGATCCAGGTGACACCCAGGGCAGAACTTACTGTATTTCCTCTGGCGGGAGTTCCCCTTCATTAATCCCATCTGATGTCATGTGGATGCTCATTGGTTCATAGGCTGAGCTGGGGGGAGGGGGGGGGGTGTCAGGCGGCAGGCCAATATCCAGATATGAGCCAAGCTCTTTCTGTTTACTGTAGTGCCACAAATTTCCGCATTAGTTCAGCCCAGGACCCTGAGCCCCAGCATGGTCAGTCCAGGAGCCAAATCCCAGCAGGAGGAGATTTCTGGCCTCCAAATACTGGTACAAAGTCAGCCTAGCTCCCAAAAACAATCAGGAGGTCAGCCCCAAAATACCATCAAAAGGTCAGCCAAGACCCCTGAATACAATCTCCAAGTCAGTCCTAGCTTCTGAATACCATTACAAGATCAATCCCAGCCCCCGAATAGTAGCATGAGATCAGCCTTGGCCCTCAAATGCCAGCATAAGCCTCGGTCAGCCCCGGCCCTGAAGGACCATTTCACATACTACATTTCACATAGAGGAAATTTGCAAGCAACCCTTCAATCTTTTAAGTTCCCACGTCTCAGTATTGAGCCCCCCCCGCAGGCGGCACCCCGAACTTTCACATTGTAACTAATATTGTAACGTTAGTATATGCATTGACTTAAATTAAGTTTTCCTTTTTATGAAATATATTTTTAATTTTCTTTGAAAGAATATAGTTTTTGTGTTTTTTTTTTTTTTTTTTTTTTTTTTTCTTTCCGAGAACTTGGACCAACTTTGTAGGAGAGATGTCGTCGCGGCGCCCGCTTTGTATATCGTGAACATCGGAGCGCCCGGCTTTGTATATCATGATCGTAGTTTTTAACAAAGGCGGAAAAAATAAAATTGGATTTAGTTGAACTATTTTTGTATAAATTCTGGCAGGACTCTGAATTGTGCTTCGGTTATTTAGTACCTTAGAACAATTGTGTGTTATTTTTTATTATCTGTGTTCTGATTCTCTCGATTTTTTGTTTTCAGACATAAAAAAAGAAAACTTGGGGAAGTTTTAGATTTATTTATCCGAAGAAGCGATACTGCTGTCACCTTAAGTTATTTAATGTTAAAAGAGACAAAGGAGTCATTTAAACTTTAGTTGTTATAATCTACTTTTTACAATAAAGACCTTTTTGTAGTTGATGTTGCCCTGCGTGTTTTAGGTGGGAAGGGGAAACGTAAAAAACATTGGGGTCTATTTATGTCACATTCTCTGCATGAATGTCAGAAGCGTTTGTGCAAGTGTTGTCAACTCCAACTAGTGGCCAGAATGCAGTATAGTTTTCTTCTTAAGGTATTTCAGAAAACTACACTGCTCAAGAAAATGAAAGGAGCACTTTGAAAACACATCAGATCTCAATGGGGAAAAATATCATGCGGGATATCTATACTGGTATGGACTGGGTAATGTGTTAGGACTGTAAGGATGCCCCATCGTTTGATGGAAATGAAAATTATCAACCTACAGAGGACTGAATTCAAAGACACCCCGAAAATCAAAGTGAAAAAATGATGCGGCAGGCAAGTCCATTTTGGTGAAATGTCATTACAGCAACTCAAAATAGACCTCAGTAGTGTGTATGGCCCCCACGTGCTTGTATGCATGCCTGACAACATTGGGGCATGCTCCTAATGAGACAATGGATGGTGTCCTGGAGTATTTCCTCCCAGATCTGGACCAGGGCATCACTGAACTCCTGGACAGTCTGAGGTACAACCTAGCAGCGTTGGCTGGACCAAAACATGACATCCCAGAGGTGTTCTATTGGATTTAGGTCAGGCGAATGTAGGGGCCATTTAATGGTATAAATTTCTTTAATCTTCCTGGAACTGCCTGCATACTCTCGCCACTAGGCCGGGCATTGTCGTGCACCAGGAGGAACCCAGGACACACCACACCAGCGTAGGGTCTGACAATGGGTCCAAGGATTCCATGCGGATACCTAATGGCAGTCAGGGTGCCATTGTCTAGCCTGTAGAGGTCTGTGTGTCTCTCCATGGATATGCCTCCCCAGACCATCACTGAGCCACCACCAAAACTGTCATGCGGAACGATGCTACAGCTCTCCTTGGCTTCTCTAGACCCTTTCACGTCTGTCACGTGCTCAG
Source organism: Staurois parvus (assembly GCF_062004578.1). NCBI lineage: Eukaryota > Metazoa > Chordata > Amphibia > Anura > Ranidae > Staurois > Staurois parvus. The sequence continues at coordinate 336,533 of NW_028319257.1, forward strand.
GGTGAACTTGCTCTCATCTGTGAAAAGCACAGGGTACCATTGGTGGACCTGCCAATTTTGGTGCACAATGGCAAATGCCAATCCAGCACTATGGGGCCACGCAGTGTGCACAGGGCCCACTAGAGGATGTTGGGCCCTAAGGCCACTCATGAAGTCTGTTTCTGATTGTTTGGTCAGAGACATTCACACCAGTGGCCTGCTGGAGGTCATTTTGTAGGTCTCTGGCAGTGCTCATCCTGTTCTTCCTTGCACAAAGGAGTAGATACCGCTCCTGCTGATGGGTTAAGGACCTTCTACAGAGTTGTCCAGCTCTCCTAGAGTAACTGGCTGTCTCCTGGAATCTCCTCCATGCTCCTGAGAGTGTGCTGGGAGACAGCAAAACTGGCAATGGCACATATTGATGTACCATCCTGGAGGAGTTGGACTGCCTGTGCAACCTCTGTAGGGTCCAGGTATCACCTCATGCTACCAGTAGTGTCACTGACCCTAGCCAAATGCAAAACTAGTGAAAAACGGTCCGAAAAGGTGAGTGGGGAAAAAAATGTCAGTGGCCTCTACTTGTAAAACCATTCCTGTTTTGGGGGTTGTCTCATTGTTGTCCATCTAGTGCACCTGTTGTTAATTTCATTAACACCAAAGCAGCTGAAACTGATTAACAACCTCCTCTGCTATTACCTGACCAGATCAATATCCCAGGAGTTTCATTGACTTTATGCTATACTCTGATTAAAAAGTGTTCCTTTTAATTTTTTGAGCAGTGTATATTGCATTTTGGACACTAGTTGGAGCCAATGCTACAGGGATGAATACATACAGTGAATCTTTGTTAAACGTACACAGATGTGTGACATTTGTGCAACAAATATTTTGTTAATGTTTTCACACAAGATTTACACTGCTTTTTACTAAATATTTTTTTTTCATCCTTTCAGTATTGCTGATTCCCTCCTCTTTGCTCCCATTTCATGCCTACATGCACTGCTGCAGTAGCTGCGTGGCGTTTCCTAATGGTGATAACAGTGGACCATACCTGTGTAATTTGTGCTGAAATGGCCAACTGTCTTCATCAGAAGCCTGTCAGAGGGTGACAACACAGGAACAAAACTGGGAGAAAGTGTTGTCACCCTATAACAGGAAGTGCCTCAACAAGGACCACCATGGCAGGATCACCGGGAATTACGTTAATTGAAGTTGAAGATCCAAAAAGATTGAAAATTTAGTTTTTAAAGTTCACTAACATGTTAAGGTTTAAAAATTCTACTGATTGGGTTTACATGTACTTCAGAATGTGTTTTACCTGCTGAAGGATTTGTCATTCTGTTGATCATTTTTGTGATTCACGTACATCTGCTGCATTATGGCCTTAAAGGTGGTATTACTATCTTTGTCACAGCTAAGGAGTAAACTGTTGTCACCTCCTAGTCTACTGATTTGGATATTGAATGTCCATCACCATCAATGTCCATGGAATAGAATGTAAATGGCCATTACCAATCACAACCTTCATGGAAGGAGGTTCACAGTGTTAAGGTGTGTTGTTTTTTATTTTTTTTTTTCTCATTCAACCAGTGGGTTGAACAAAAAAAACTGACAGATCTCATCAACACAGCCAATTTTGATGCAAGGATCTCCCCTACTGAACTATTGTATTTCCCCCTGCCAGAATACACCGATCAACACTTGCAGCTATTGTCTGTGAGTGCTGGTTTTCCAGCAGGACCACTCAATAGAAATCTGTTAGAACCACTTCTGTTGAACAGAAAAGAATACACACGTACCCAAAGTTAGTTCCTGCCGAACTAGCTGACTTTCGGTACTTGTGTTTAGACTGGCTTTAGACTGATAATGCTGTGCAATGCAAAGTTTCCCTTTACAGAGCTGTCCCTCCCTTTCCCAGGCTGAGTTCTATCTTTTTGGGAATTTTTGCAGGTATATAGATTTAGGTACTTGGTATTCTAATATTTTTCTCCAGATGGAACTCTGATATATGTTGGGGAAAAGAGATTCTGCTTTTTATGCAGAAACTGGAGATAGAGATGTGGGTTTCATTCATTAGTTAATGCCTTTTTTGTGACCATTAAAGGACCCAGGCATTCAGAAATAGTTGGGTTATGCTGCTGCCTAAAAGAGGTCCAGATGATACCTGAACCACGTAGTTTCTGGCATTACTTGCCACCCTCTTGGGCCGTTCTCTTCCCCTTTTCATGAAGGGTCTTCTCTTCTGGGACCAATCCCATGGCTGATGCTTCAATCTGGTTCTCTAGAACAGACTGTTTCATTTTTTTTTTGGGGGGGGATCTTTCTGTGAATTAACACTTCCACATGGGTTCAGCTAGCATCACTCATGTGTTACATGGTTAATCTGGCTGAAAAAAAGACACTAGTCCAACCCACAGGGAAAACAAATCAAAAACCTCCATATAAACTATCCTATACCCATAGTTGATACAAAGGAAGGCTGTCAGAAGTGTTTAGCCCTCCTGCTCTGTCACAGCTGCTGGTCTCATTCCTGTATCCTGGTTTGTGCTGTGATACATTCTCCTTGTCTGTCTGTCCACCTTCAAGGTGATTGATGTGGCCAGTCTCTGGGTGGAGACCAAACCTGATTTAAGCCAGCCAAGCCTGCAGTCTAAGGCTTGGATAGCGTGTGTAATAAGTGCTCAAGCTTCCTGTCTGTGTCCTGCTCTGCTGTTTGGATTCTCCTGTTGATGACCTTGGATCGGATATCGACTTTTCTCCAAACTCTGCCTGCCTATTGACTAGGCATTGGACCCTGACTACTCTGAACCTTGCCTGCCTTGTTTCTGGACTGTCATTAAACTACTCTGCCTGTTTGCCAACCGCAAATACCTGCTTACTGTGCTCTGCACCTGCCCCAGCATGGTAGCCAGGAACTATAGCATTCTGTATAAGTCCTGGGGCCAACCGAGTACCGGTAGGCCTGCTTGCCTAATGGGAAAGGGGGCTGCTATTATTATTATACAGGATTTATATAGCGCCAACAGTTTGCTCAGTGCTTTACATTATAATGGGAGACAATACAGCAACAATACAGTTCAATACAAGAGGGTTAGGAGGGCCTGATCCTGGGAGCTTACAAACTAGGAGGGAGGGGCTAGTGGTACAAAAGGTAGTAACTGTGGGGGATGGACTGGTTGGAAGAGTAGAAGATTCCAGTATTAGTTGAGGGCAGGATAAGCTTCCCTGAAGAGGTTTTCAGAGATCACCTAAAAGTAAGCAGAGTAGACGTTAGTCTGATAAATTGGGGTAGAGAGTTCCAGAGGATGGGGGAAGCTCTGGAGAAGTCCTGAAGACGAGAATGGGAGGAGGAGAGAAGGGAGCTAGAGAGTAGGAGGTCATGGGAGGAGCGGAGAGTATGGTTTGGGTGATATTTAGAGACAAGATCGGTGATGTAATTTGGGGCAGAGTTATAAATGGCTTTATACGTTATTGTTTTGAATTTTATCCCTTGGGCAATGGGAAGCCAGTGGAGGGAGTGGCAGAGAGGGGTGGCAGATACAGAACGGTTAGTAAGGTGGATGATTCTGGCAGCAGTATTCATGATAGACTGAAGAGGGGATAGCCTTCGATTAGGCCAATGAGGAGGGAGTTACAATAGTCAAGGCGAGATATAACAAGGGAGTGAATAAGTTGCTTAGTGGTTTCCGAGGTTAGGAACGGGCGTATCTTGGAGATGTTACGGAGGTGAAGTCTACAAGATTTGGACAATTATTGGATTTGGGGCTGAAAGGACAGATGGGAGTCTAGGATTACACCTCTTACCCTGGCATGAGAGGAGGGACTGATGATTGTGGTATTGATCTTGATGGAGAAGTCAGGGGAGGGGGCACGGGCTGGGGGGAATACTAAGAGCTAAGTTTTGGAAAATTTGAGTTTGAGGAAGTAGAGTGACATCCATACCGATATGTTGCTTAGTAGGTTAGTAATGCGAGAGGAGACTGAAGGGGTGAGGTGAGGGGTAGAAAGATAGATTTGTGTGTCATCAGCATAGAGATGGTACTTAAAGCCATGGGAGTTTATCAAGGGAGCAGGTGTAGATGGAGAAGAGAAGGGGTCCAAGGACAAAACCTTGAGGGACCCCTACAGAAAGAGGGAGTGAAGAGGAGGAGGCAGCATTATAGGGAACACTGAAGGAGCGCTGTGATAGGTAGGAGGAGAACCAGGAGAGAGCGGAGTCTCTGAGGCCAAGAGCGTGGAGTTTTTTGAGGAGGAGGAGATGGTCAACTGTATAAAAAGCCGCAGAGAGGTCAAGTAGTAAGGGTACGGAGTAGTGGCCATTGCTTTTAGCAGTCAGTAGATCATTAGTGAGTATTAGTAGGGCAGTTTCAGTGGAGTGTAGTGAGCGAAAGCCAGACTGTGAAGGATCAAGAAGATTGTTGTCAGTGAGGTAGGAGCTCAGACGATTGTAGACTAAGCGTTCTAGCAGTTTAGAGGTAAATGGCAGCAGGGAGATGGGTCTTAAGTTGTTCAGGTTGGTGGGGTCCAGGGAGGGCTTTTTAAGTATGGGAGTGATGTGCGCATGCTTTAGATGGGAGGGGAAGGCACCAGTAGAGAGGGAAAGATTGAAGATGTGAGTGAGGGAGCATAGGAGGGAAGAAGAGGGTGACTGTAGTAGTTGTGAGGGGACAGGATCCAGGGGGCAGGTAGCGAGACGGGCTTCTGAGAAAACCTTAGTGACCTCTTCAGTAGTGGCAAGGTCAAAAGAGGAAAGTGTTGAAGGAGGTTTAGTATAAGGTATGCTAAGTGGGATGGATGTTTGTGCAGTGGCGATGCCCCTACGAATTGCGTCAATCTTGTTTTTGAAATGATTTGCAATCTTGTGAGCAGTTAGTGAGGTACGGGGTGGAGGTGGAGAAAGTAGAGCGTTAAAAGTAGAGAAGAGACTACGAGGACTGGGTGACAAGGTATTAATAAGAGTGACAAAGTAGGCTTGTTTGGCAGCATGAAGGGAGGACTTGTATGTTAAGAGAGCAGATTTATATAGGGTAAATGCTTGTTGAGATTTGGTTTTACGCCACAATTGCTCCAGCGCATGACTATGTCGTTTAAGATTTCTGGTGCCGTCAGTCTGCCAAGGTTGTAACGGTCGTGGCCTGATTCGTGGCTTCGTGTTAGAGGAGCAAGTGAGTCTAATGCGGATGAAAGCGAACTGTTATAGACAGCAGTGGCCAGGGCAGGACAGGGGAGAGATTCTGTCATAGAGTTGGTCAGTTGCAGAGTGGAAAGGAGCAGGGTTCAAGTTGTGAAGGGTTCTGCGGGTAATTTGCTGCTTGGAGGGATAAAGGCTTGAAGACGAGGACACTGAAGGTGATGAGATTGTGATCAGAGAAAGGAAAGGGGGTGTTTGTGAGGTTGTAGGGAGTGCAAAGATGGGAGAAAACCAGGTCTAATGTATTCCCATCAGAGTGAGTGGAGGACTGTATACATTTGTGCTAATGCAAAAGAAGCCAGCTATAGTGCCTGACCACCTGTGTTAGGGTTAAGTGTGACAAAGGCAAAAAACCCCCAATAAAGAATGATCCAATTCTGCTCCAGCAAAGGAAAAAGTCCTTCCTAATCCCCCAAGAAGCAATCGGATATTCCCTGGATCAACCTTTAAATATTAGTATCCAGTTATATCCAGTGTTGGTAGGCTTTCTCCTACAGAAGAGTGGGAGTTTTCCCTGTAACAGATCAAGTGGCCTAGTCCTATGTTGGATGGTGCCAAGTGTGCAATGTTTGACAATGATGGCATCACCACCCGGTTCTCTTCTGATGGTGGTCTCTGCTCCGAAGGAGGAGGATTTGGCTCCTAAGTGCTCCTCATATCTTGTTTGGCAGGATGATTTTGTCACTAGATGGCCCTGTGCTTCCTTAGATTATCAGCAGGCAAATCGTGTTTGAGTCTTGCTGCCAGTTTTCAAAGAGCTCTTCCAGAGGGTTTTGTGGGACCTGATCACTGGAAGTTAGATCCTCCTTTTGGATACAGATGTGTATCCTATTGAGAAAGCTCTCCCAACTCCTTGTTCTTCCCAATCAGGTAGACATTTTAACAATGTGGCTAGGATCTCCTTCCGTCTCTCCTTGGCTGAGGATACTTTGTCGAATCTGTTCGGATTAAATGTTTCTTTGTATCTTGAGGTAGGTAAGGTGGAAAAGTTCTCATATGAGCTCAGAGACACCACTGGTGTTCACTGCTGTTTTGGGCACCAGTGTGGGTTGAGGCATGTTTTCTTCTCCCTGCTTGGCCTTGTGGCTTGTCTCCCTTTTTCAATCAGTCTGACCTCAAGGGGTGTTACCCTAGGGGTTTTTTCTCTGATCAGCCCTAAGGACTGGTTGGATATCTAGTAGGATATCAAACTTTGAGGGCTCTCACATGTATTGACATCTGACTGGGAGGTTGTCTGCCCTGCAACCTCTGTTTTCATCATGGAATGTCCAATCCCTTACCTCTGAGGGTTAGGATTATGAGGCTTGGGCCTTCTTTTGTAGACTGGTTGGTTTTTATGTTACACCTGTTTGATTTGGTTATCAAAATTCTCAGTGAGGGTCTTTCATTCTGGGGCTTATCCCTGTGGTATTATCATTATTTCTGTTGTGGGTCTAGTTTTCCAATTTTAGATTACTGGTTGTTCTGCCTGTTTTGAAGGATTGCTTGTGAGTTTCCACTTGTGTTGACGGTTGTGGCGGTAATGCTTTTTCCCTTGGTGGTTTCTCTGTCCTGGTCTGGTGCATCGTGTTGACTTTCCCCACCATAGTGGCAGTATCCCTGTATTTCTAGGGTTCTCTTCTCTTGCTTTAGACTTGAGTATTGGTCCTTTCACTACCTTTTCATATTCCAGATGGTTTCCAATGCCTTGGTTCTGTACGTGGCTGTTACACACAACTTTGTTGGACTGCTTGTGGATGTCCGTTTCTGAATTCCTGTGTGCCTCAATGGATATGAGAGATTCTTGCACTCACTGAAAAATCTTTTTCTTTTGTGGCTCCATTGAGGGATATGGCTCCCATCCCTCCATGTGGTGTTTTTTTTTCTTTTACCCTTAGTACTGCTTTCTCACAAAACAGAGACATGCTGGCTGGAGGAGGGGTTATATTGGCTGGATCATGTTTTTCCATTTGCCAGTGTTCTAATCTCCTGGAGGTAGCTGTATAACCAAACTGCTCATAAATTTGTGTCCCTAAATGGACTCCAAGAAAATAATGTTACAGTATTTTAAGTACAAATCTTTTAAATACTGTTTTACATTGCTCTGCCAACCATTGACCTTCCATCCATCTATCTTGTCTGGTGGCAGTGGTCCATATTAACATTAATATGGGAAATCATGAAGCATAGAGGACCGAGGATGGAGGCTGTGGGAGGACTCTGCTTTATAGAGAGAAGGAGGGCTGCAGAAGGACAAAGCGTATTGTGGAGAGAAGGGGAGGTGTCTGCACTTAATGGGGAAAAGGGGGAGGCTGCATGAGGACTTTGCTTTAAGGTGAAAAGGGGAGGCTGTGGGAGGACCCCTGCTCCATGGAGAGGGGTGTAGGCTCTGGGAAGATTCTGCATTATATGGAGAAATGGGGATGCTGTCGGTGAGGCCTGTATGGCAAAAAGGGGGAGGCTTTAGGAAGACTGCACTCTACGGAGAGAAGGGAAGGCTATAGGAGGATGCTGTGCATTATGGGGGGGGGGAGGCTTTATATTTTATGGGGAGAGGTTACTACACTTGATGTAGAGAAGGGGAGGCTATAGAAGGCTGCCATGCCCTATGGAAAGAAAAGGAGGTTGCAGAAAGTCTCTGTGCTCTATGGGGAGGATGACAGTGGTGGTGATCACCAGCTGGTAGTCTGGGTCGGGCTCTTTGCCCCTTGCTTTTGCCCATCAGTCGCAGCCAGTCCAGATGGACAGGTACAGCAAACCTGTCATGGGGAAGCTCTTGGATGCCACCACTGCTGACCACTTCCTTACGGGTATGAAACAAATCCACAGCTTTAAGTCTGACTTTGCTGGCTACATGCTTGTACTGTCAGTGATTTAGTGTATTGAAGCCAAGCCACTGGCATTTTCAACAATGGCGGCCCACGTACTTTCCTCTGTGGTTTTCCTTTAAGATCCGGTGGCTCCAGATGAAGCGGCAGACGGCGGCTGTGATCTGCGGCAGGAAATGTTCATCCTTTAATTAGAGTCTTGTGTCAGATTGTTCATTAAGAAATTGGCTGGGCGGGTGCAGCTTCACAGGAACTATCCGATGCAGACGGAGGAGGAGGTGGCGCAGTTTGTGCCACGTCATGTCGAGTGCACACCTGTTCACCGTTTCTGGTTATAAAGGGTCCCTGTTGTTCACACTTGGACGGGTGGGGGCTTTCTAGGTGCATTGTGTTAAAAAAAAAAAAAAAAATCCTTGCTGTATCAATTATGTGTTTTCATCAGTGACACTTTATATGGAATTGAACAGAAACTCACTGTGCCGCTGTGAACCAGGCCTTAACTCCATCTTGAAGCTGCCCATCCTCCACCTGCTGTGTTTGGTTACTTGGTTTAGTTTCACTGCCCTGAAATTAGTATGCAGCTTCTATCACAGCCTTCTCATCCAGGTCTTTCACTTCCTGACAGATTCCTTTTTAAATCCACCGTGAAGTGTTTAGCAGTCGCAGCAGGGCTCCGGTGCTCCTGCAAGAAGATCAGACGTGCCAGACTCACCGTGTTTTGCAGTTTTATGGGGAGCCTAGAGTCATGTCTGCTTCAGGCCTTATATGACCTAAAGAGGCCCCATGATACAGTTAACGAATCAGATGGCTGCAAATCAATACCTAAAGCACACAGACACGGTGTTCTATACACAAACTGGTAACAATGTGGTGGGGAACATCTCTGGAGTTACCCCGCCCCCTACATCACTGTCCAATCACAGCATGTGGGTGGGGATCTGACCAAGCTCTATTGCTTAACTACCAGCAGAGCAAAGCTAGGTCAGAAGGACAGCGGAGTAAATCTTTGGTCCATGGAGCCTCCCCCATATGTGTATTTTGCCAGAATTCCGCTTTAATGCAGATGTACATTCGCTGATTTTAGCAGCTGCCGAGGAGGGGAGGGGGTTCTCATTCAGAACTCTCTGTTATGAAATCCATTTGGATTAATTGCCGCCCCTGTAAAAGTATTCGCTGTTTGCGCTCTTGTCCTCACAGAAATCGGGTAATTGGAGTGATGTTTTGACACCGCGATGCAATTATTATTATAATCCGGAGTATTTTCCTGATGACGGCGAAGACTTGTCGCAGCGGGAAGCCCGCGTTCAACCCTCGACTTTTCACTCAGCGCATGGCGGGGATTCTTTATCTTCCAACGCGGCGGAGCGCGCTGTTCTGTAAAGTGCCGCCTTCGCTGTGGTTGCTAAGCGAAGCAGAACGCCACAGGAACATTTTCTGTACTTTTTTGCCTTTTTGTTCTGCTCTCCTTCTGTTATTAAAATGGATTTTTTTTTCTGCTGAATATTAAACAGGAGAAATTACCGCCTGTGACGGGCATTTTCGGAGGCTTAAATTCGCCGGGAGGTAATTGTTATTGCTTACTGCCATTCAGCTCAAGTGCTCAGAAAGAGAGAGGATTTGTTCTCTGCAATAGAAGGTGATCAGCGTGTGTGCATGGATTGTGGATTTCTGTTCTGTAAGGTGATCGGGAAAATGTACCTAATAAATTGCCAAAGACGATTCATGATCGATCCTGCTTCTTGCAGCTGCGGAGGGACTACAACTCCCAGCATGTTTTCTCATCCTGTGTAAAAGAGCTACAACTCCCATCATTCATATATGAGACATCAAAGGGTTGGGAAGGGAAAGGAGAGATACAGTAGATTGACAGCTGTGGAGGGATCAGTGCGGTTGGGGTACAGTAGATGGACAGCTGTGGGGGGAAGGGGTCAGTGTGGTTGGGGGACTGTAGGTGTATGGTTGAGGGAAGTGGACAAAACAGTTTGGGGTACAGTAGATGGGCAGATGTGGAGGGAAGGGGCTGATGGGGGTTGGCATACAGAGAATGGATGGCTGTGGACAGAAGGGGGTGGATGGGTCAGGGTACAGCAGATGGATATATATATATATAAAGCTATATTGCCATGCTAAAAAGTGACTAGTAATAATCAAAGTAAGTATATCTTAATACATAAAAAAGTGAAAATAGAAAAGAAAAAAAAACAACAGTTCAAAATAAGAGGATGTGAGGGGATCTTTCTAATCTTGAGGTGTACGTTTCGTCACATCTAATGTCATTGGGGGCCCGATGGATGGCTGTGGACAGAGAGGTTGGGGTACAGTAGATGGATGGCTGTGAATGTAGGGGACAGAGGAATTGGGGTACAGTAAGACAACTTTGAAGGATAAGGGATAGAGAAGTCAGGCAGTTGTGAAGGGAAGGGGATACGGGTTGGGGTAGGGCTGGCTGTGGAGGCAAGGTGACAGAGGACTCAAGGTACAGTGGATGGATGGTTGTGGGGGGGTAGGGGTGTAAGCTTGTTACGGGTGTTTTTTTGTTTAGATAGCAGTCACAGCCTGAATAGAAAAGCCTGTCCACTGTCAGCATACTGCAGAGAAGGACCTTTGTTCTCTGTGTAGAAGCAGTGGCTGCAGGCACAATTTTAGTTTATTTTCTCAGGTATTTACCAAAACATATTCAAGCTATAATTATATAATGGATATGGTCTGAAAGTGCACAATCTCAGGTTTAATTTGAGGGTATGTACATCCCAATTGGAGGAAGGGTTTAGGAATTACAGCTCTTAAGAGTAGGCATCCTCCCTTTTTCAAGGGACCACAAGTAATTGGACAACTGAAACAAAAGCTGTTTCATGGCCAGGTGTGGGATACTCCTTTGTTATTTCTTCATCAATTAAGTAGGTAAAAAGTCTGGAGTTGATTCTAAGTGTGGTATTTGCATTTGAAATCTATTCCTGTGAACCTACATCATGTGTTCAAAGGAGCTGTCCAGGCAAGTGAAAGAGGCCATTGTAAAGCTTCAAAAACTAAACAAATCCATCAGAGAGCAGCAACATTAGGAGTGGCCAAATCAACAGTTTGGTACATTCTGAGGAAAGAACGCACTGGTGAGCTCAGCAACATAAAAAGGCATGGACATCCACAGTAGACAACAGCGGTTGATGATCGCAGGATCCTCTCTATGGTAAAGAAAAACCCATTCACAACATCCAGACAAGTGAAGGACACTCTCCAGGAGGTAGGTGTATGTGTGTCAAAGTCTACAATCAAGAGAAGACGTCACGAGAACAAATACAGAGGGTTCACCACAAGGTGCAAACCATTCATAAACCAGATTAGACTTTGACAAAAAAACATCTACAAAAGCCAGACCAGTTCTGTAAAAGCTTTCTTTGGACGGATTAAACTAAGATTAATCTACCAGAATGATGGGAAGAAAGAAGTGTGGAGAAGCTTGGAACAGCTCATGATCCAAAGCACACAACGTCATCTGTAAAACATGAAGGAAGTGTGATGGCATGGACATGCATGGCTTCCAGTGGCACTGGGTCATTGGTGTTTATTGATGATGTGACAGAAGACAGAAGCAGCCGGATGAATTCTGCAGTGTTTAGAGATATACTGTCAGCCAAATGCAGCAAAGTTGATTGGACGGCGATTCACAGTACAGATGGACAATGATCCAAAACACACTGCAAAAGCAACCCAGGAGCTTTTGAAGGAAAAGAAGTGGAATATTCTGCAATGGCCAAGTCAATCGCCTGATCTCAACCCTGGGATACAGCCAATCAGTGGAAAGAGCCAATGACATCGGCTCTGTCATGTGATCAGCTGTGTCCAATCACAGCTGATCGCATGTAAATAAGGAAATGCCGGTTATGGGCATTCTTTAGAGGGGACATGTGCACTGATGATCAGTGTAGCCCCATCAGTGCCACATATCAGTGCCCATCTGAGCTACCTTATGGTGCCACCTATCCGAGCTGCCAAGCAGTGCCACCTATCAGTGCCAGTCAGTGCTGCCTATCAGTGCCACCTAACAATGCCAGTCAGTGCCTCCTATCAGTGCCATATACGAGTGCTGACTTTCAGTGCCCATCAGTGATGCCTGTCAATGCCCATCAGTGCCACCTACCAGTGCCTCCTCATCAGTGCAGCCTATCAGTGCCCATCACTGCAGCCTCATTAGCGCACATCAGTGAAGGAGCAAAATTACTTATTTAAAAAAAATTTATATCAGAAACTAAGAAAAAAAATCTTTTTTCTAAATTTTCAGTTGTTTTTGGTTTGTTTAGCAAAAAATAAAAAACCCAGAGGTGATTGAATACCACCAAAAGAAAGCTCTATCTGTCTCAAAACATGATAAAAATTTCACATGGGTACAGTGTTGCATGACTGTGCAATTGTCAAAGTGTGAAGGTGCTGAAAGCTGAAAATTGGCCTGGGCAGGAAGGGGGTGAAAGTGCCCGGTAGGCAAGTGGTTTAAGGTCTCTCCCTTAACATAAGATTGAAAATTGACAATTTTTTTTATGTTTACTCCTCATCTTGCAAGCTAAACATCAACCACATCTATTTGGTCTAAAAAAAGTAGTATTTGTACGGGGAGGATAAGGAACATTTCTAGCAAGCATGTTTCTAAGGGTGGGTGGTCTTGTATAGATGAATCTTGGTGTTTTGGGCAAAATTCCTCTGAGAATGTCATGCAAAAGAATTGGCCAATGTTTCCTAAATATATCTTCAATCATCCTGTGTTGTTTGGAAAACCCTGTAATGAATGCTACCCTATACTCATCTACTTTCCTCTCTTTCATTCTCAACAGTTCATCCCTATCCATTTCTTTTACCAGATTTCTTATTTTCCTAAGATCCTTGTTTTTATATCCTTTTTCTTTGAATCTCTGCATCAAGATGTCTGTTTGCTCCTCATAATCTTTATCCTCATCATAATTCTGTTTACTTCTCATAAACTGACTCTTAGAAATCATATTAAGCCATCTAGGAAGATCTATGTATAGGAATGCATCCATTCCTATCCACATCCTTAAAATGAGTACGGGTACAAAACCTATTATCTTTTCTATATATATTGAGATCCAAAAAATTAATGGATTCTGCTAATATGTTTGGATAATGAAATATTATACCTGTTCATGCCCATTTCCTTAATGAAATCTTCAAGAGATTCCTGAGTTCCCACCCAAATAATGCAGATATCATCAATAAATCTTTTATAGAGCTTCAGTTCTGATCTCTTCTTACCATGCATCAAGAACAGGATACTTTTATACAAGTACATGGTTTATCAGGAAGAATGTAGAGAGTGACCTTGAATAATGATGGTGCTATCTTCTAGAATGAAAAGCAGATGAAGGCATTGTCAGTGGTGCCATGGTTATACTGTACAGTCATGGCCAAATATTGGAACCCCTGCATCTCTGTCAGATAATGCACCACTTCACCCAGAAAATGTTTTCAATTACAAATGTTTAGGCATTTTCATGTTCATTTCTTTTGTTTGTATTGGTACGACAAAAAAAAGTGGAGAAACAAAAAGTCAAATCTGACACATTCCATGCAAAACCCCAAAAATGGACTGGACAAAATTATTGACACCCTCAATGTAATATAGTATCTCACGGAAGTGAGTACACCCTTCACATTTTTGTAAATATTTGATTCTACCTTTTCATGTGACAAAACTGAAGAAATTACATTTTGCTACAATGTGACGTAGTGAGTGTACAGCTTGTATAACATGTAAATTTGCTGTCCCCTCAAAATAACTCCAAACACAGCCATTAATGTCTAAACCGCTGGCAACAAAAGTGAGTACACCCCTAAGTGAAAATGTCCAAATTGGGCCCAATTAGCCATTTTCCCTCCCCTGTGTCATGTGACTCATTAGTGTTACAAGGTCTCAGGTGTGAATGGGGAGCAGGTGTATTAAATTTGGTGTTATCGCTCTCACTGTCTCATACTGGTCACTGGAAGTTCAACATGGCACCTCATGGCAAAGAACTCTGAGGATCTGAAAAAAATTTTTTTCTCTACATAAAGATGGCCTAGACTATAAGAAGATTGCCAAGACCCTGAAACTGAGCTGCAGCACGGTGGCCAAGACCATGCAGTGGTTTAACAGGACAGGTTCACTCAGAACAGGCCTCGCTATGGTCAAACAAAGAAGTTGAGTGCACGTGCTCAGCGTCATATCCAGAGGTTGTCTTTGGGAAATTGATGTATGAGTGCTGCCAGCATTGCTGCAGAGGTTGAAGGGGTGGGGGGTCAGCCTGTCAGTGTTCAGACCATACGCCGCACACTGCATCAAATTGGTCTGCATGGCCGTTGTCCCAGAATTAAGCCTCTTCTAAAGATGATGCACAAGAAAGCCCGCAAACAGTTTGCTGAAGACAAGCAGACTAAGGACATGGATTACGGGAACCGTGTCCTGTGGTCTGTTGACACCAAGATAAACTGATTTGGTTCAGATGGTGTCAAGTGTGTGTGGTGGCAATCAGGAGAGGAGTACAAAGACAAGTGTGTCTTGCCTATAGTCAAGCATGGTGGTGGGAGTGTCATGGTCTGGGAGCTACAGTTCATTGAGGGAACCATGAATGCCAACATGTACTGTGACATACTGAAGCAGAGCATGATCCCCTCCCTTCAGAGACTGGGCCACTTTACACACCATTCGAACAATCCTTCATTGTAATCGTTGATCAATTTTTCTCTTTTTCCACGTCCAGGGAGATTAGCTACAGTGGCACAGGCTGTAAACCTCTTGACAATGTTATGAACAGTGGACACAGAAACATTAGGATTTCTGGAGATGGACTTGTAACTTTGAGATTGTCCATGCTTTTCCACAATTTTTGTTCTCAAATCCTCAGACAACTTTTTGCTGCTCTTTCTCTTCTCCATGTGGCACACAGAGACACAACAGAAAGGTTGAGTCAATTTTTCACCATTTTAGCTGGTTGCCGGTGTGATTTCTATAATCAGCACCTGGTAATTGATACAGGTGAGTTTTAATTACATATTACAGGAGCATCACAAACTTGGAATGCAATTATTTCCTACAATTTTGAGACGGTGCCAATAATTTTGTCCAGTCTATTTTTGTGTCATATTTGGCTTCTTGTTTCTCCACTTTTTTGTGTCATACCAATACAAACGAAGAAATAAACATGAAAATGCCTAAACATTCATAATTGCAACAATTTTCAGGGTGAAGTGGTGCAATATAAGACAGAAATGCAGGGGTGCCAATATTTTTGGCCATGACTGTATCTGCTATGGCTGTTCTACCCATGACAGTATAAGTTTGGTAACAGGTCCACTTCAAATAATTTTTCTTCTGTTTCATTGGAAATATCCTCCCCTCCCCTCCCAAATTCAGTTCATTTGAACTCAACCCTTTAAAAAAAAGGGTATATGAGAGTATTTGGCACTGGAGCCTCCTCTGTGGTATTATGCTGCCCTCTGCTGTCCAGTGATGAGTATTGCAGACATGCTGTACCGTGTGCACGTTTGGTGCATCTCAAAATCCTTATACAAGTCAGGGAGAATGCAAAAACAGCCTAGAAGGAATTCAGAAGTATCTCATATGCCAGCTGAGTGCACATTGCATTTTCTTCATCTTCACAATCTTAACTCCCATTCCAGCTGCTGCAGCAACTTTGACAATTGTAGTAACAGCTGATCGTTGGATGCCAAATGAGAGATGCGTATTGGTACACTGTATGACCAAACATCTGTAAACACCAAGTAGCTGAAGTTGCTTTTTCTTCCATGGCTATTAAATCATTAAAAAAAAAAAAAAAATCACAATTGGCATTCAAATTTATCCTAAATGCGTTCAGTAGGGTTGAGGTCAGGGCTCTGTGCAGGACAAGTTCCTCCACACCAAACTGGCCAAATCGTATCTTTATGGAGCTGGCTCCACTTTTCTGGGAAGGCTTCCCAGAAAAAAAATTGATGTATATCTGTAAGAATTTGTGTCCATTAACCACTTCAAGTCCGGACACTTTCACCCCCTTCCTGTCCAGGCCAATTTTCAGCTTTCAGCGCTATCACACTTTGAATGACAATTGCACGGTCATGCAACACTGTACCCATATGAATTTTTTACCATTTTTTTTTAGACAGATACAATTTTAATTTTGTTAGTATTTATTCACCACTGGGATTTTTATTTTTTTGCTGTATAAATGAAAAAGTCCCAAATTTTTTTTTTTTAAAGTTTTTCTTATAAAAGTTTGCAAATAAATAATCTTTCTTCATAAATCTTGTCCAAATTGTATTCATCTATCTTTTTAGTAAAAAAAAAAAACCCAAATTAGTTTAACCAAAAATTATAATTTTTCAAAAACATTTTTTATATATTTTTTTTAGCATACGGTCACCCTAGTGACACTGTACTACTTGTGGGGGTGATGAAGATTTTCTTTTTTTACACTGATTGTTTTTATATCCATAAAGGCTGTAAAAGCAATAATTTCTCCTTCTCTCTCTGCATTCTTGCAGCCATTCAGAAACACTGTGAGAACTGATTGGTCACAGCTTGTCACATGGTAAAAGGCTGTTGTGAATAGCCTTGTACCATGTGACCTCTGTGATCACAGATTTCACAAGAAGTAAACAATGTCAGGAAGTGACATCTTGTTTACTATTGTTCATGTGAACACTGATTGGCCAATCAGTGATCACGACTTGGGACCTTACACAGAGGTCCCGTACAGCGATTGGTGTTCCGCTGTGTCTGGATGACACAGTGGGCACCAATCGTGGTGTCACGTGCTCAGGCAATGGATGCAGGGGGACTGTGATAATTGTGCGCACAGACATGGACAATGACAACCATTATTTGGATCATACTCTGCAAATGTCACTCACTCCAAATCAGTCCCCCTCCATTTTTTTTGAATGGCATGTGGTGTGTGTGTGTATGTTGGGGTCAAAAGGAATCGGGCACAGCTGGATGCGCTTCATGGTTGTAAACCCAATTAGCTGGTTCCATGATGTCTGACAGACCCTTGCCTTGGCCGGGTCGTAAAGCTATAAACCAGTTAGTCACCGGACATGAAAGCATTCCAGAGGGGCAGTAAAACATAAATCCCACTTGAAACCACTTTTTCATACAATTTCAGAAATCCCGGCAGGAACAAGGTACAATAAAACAAAGCATATATTCAGAGAGGCCAGTTTAATATGAGTCACCTGATACCTTACAGCCCTAGATAACGTCTACCAGAGAGCAGAAAGCGATATCTCTTTAACAGTCACAGCCAGATATGTCATATTTGATGTCTGGACGTTCAGAATATGGTTCTGCATATTAACCTGCCAGTGGCTAGGCTGCTGCATGCACCTATGGAAGGTTATTGACCATGGTATAAACGTGGGAGGGATTTGGTCATAGCCAGGGTCCCCACCTAAACACCCCTTCCCAAATGAGGTGATTAGTTCTCTGCTTTAAGGAGACACCCTGCTGGGTTCCTAGAAAACAGGCGGTCATGCCTGGAGAGTAAGTTGAAGAGATTCTCCCTTTTAACATCAGGAACCAACTTTGGGAGAAAAGGCACCCTTTTGTTCAGGACACTTGGACTCTGCTTAAACCAGGACTTCTGCAAGTATTCTACCTTCTTCCTTTATCTCTCTGTTGTGTTATTGCTCTCTCTCTCTCTCTCTCTATCTCTATATATATATATTGGTTACATCTTTCTGTAAATATTTTTATTGCACCATTTTGACCTTTTTAGTAATAAATCCTATTTTCTGAAAAGTGTTGAATTGTTTCTAAAGCTCTTTAATGCAAACTAAGAATCCCTGTCTCTGAAGAGTGCTACTGTCTGTTTAAAACCTCTGTATACATCTGTCTGCAGTGACAGTGTGTACACAGATGCTTATTCAAACATCATAGTGTTACTGCTGAGATTTGGGAGTTTCCTCCTTCTCTGTAAAAAGGTGGTGGTGGCAGTGTGAAGGGTAAATTGCGTAATTAACCTGACCCAGTAACAATCACTCTCAGGCTGTTGGCACCTAGATTGGGGTCCAGTGAGCTGGAAAATCTTTGTGCAGGGTGCAGCTGAGAGTGGCATTGTTACGCAAGTGGCAGCACAGTTTTAGATTGGATAGTCCTTTGGTCACAAGTTGGTGAGAAGGACTGGGGTCTGACGCCATGCCCGTCACAGGGACGTTTAGAAACGTCCAACCGCTCCGGCAGTGCTCCCATCCGGCTGTTTGTACATGGGCCGGAAGGGAAGTGGTTAATACAAAAGAACATTTGTGAGGACAGGTGCTGATGTTGGATGAGAAGACCGGGCTCACAATTACCATTCCAATTCATCCCAAAAGTGTTCAGTAAGGTTGAGGTCAGTGCTCTGAGTAGGACACTATTTCCTTCACCCATCACACCTATATGAGCTTGTTGGACATCCCATTCCAAAATCATGGCCATTAATATGGAATTGCCCTTTTTGCAGATATAACATCTCCCACTCTTCTGGGAAGGTTTTCCACAAGATTTTGGAGTGTCTCTGTGCCCATTTGTGAGGTCAGGTACTGATGTTGGTCGAAGACCTGGCTGTCCTTGGCATTCCAAATCACCCCAAAGGCATTCAGTAGGGTTGAGGTCAGGGCGCTGCACAGGACACTTGAGTTCCTCCACACCAAACTGGTCCCATGTTTTTATGGATCTGGCTTTGTACACGTGGACACAATCATGCTGGAACAGAATAGGGTCTTCCCCAAACTGTTACTACAAGGTTAGGAGAGCAAAATTGTCTACAATGTCTCTGTATGATGTAGAATTACCAGGAACCTTGACTCCATCATTTGGAGGGGGGTTCACATATGTTACGCCCGGTTACACACACATACATATATATTCACCAGATAAATTCATATGTGGCTACTTTCCCCAAATATACCCCAAGTCTGACCCAGAGATGGAGCTCATGCAGTAAACTGTTTAGCTGTCACTTGGGTCATCCATGCCAGGAAGGTCCCAGTTGAAAAAGGAGAACCTAATCCGCCAGGGTGCTGGATGGGCATCACAAACCCATCTTCCAGTTTTTGCTTCCTTCGCATTGTGGTAGAAGCTGCAGCTGCAAATGTTGGTAAGAAGTCACAAAGGACCTGTCATGTAAATGTGAATTGCTGCTTCCAGTACTCACAATGAGTGCAATGCTGGAGGGATTAGCAGACAGAATATTCAGAAGGTGACAACACCATGACGGCCTCCGGTGACACCATTTAAAGCAGAATTGGCCAATTACAACTTTGGTGGAGAGCGCAGTGATTACCACTCAGCCGGCTAATCAGTATAAAGTCACTCGGGGCTCCGCCATGAAATGGCCAATGACTCCATTCATTAACCTGACACATTGATTTGTATGCCACGTGTTAGATCGCAGATCATTCTCATCTGTATGGGGGGAGATCTGAACAGAGGTTGTGGTGGGTGACTGAGCAAATTAGAGTGAAGTGGATCATAAGACACCCACCACCTCCCCACTATGTGCCCCTCCCCCATCCAAAGGGTAACCACAGAGCTCAACATACAGGAATTGTTAATCGCCCATTTGGATTTATTCTTTTTAACGTGGAGAAATGATCATTTTTGGATTTGTAATTGGTCTGGGAAATTATATTTTAAGACCAAGCCTGGGCCTGAGTCCCATTCGGGAAATTTCCCTTTAATTCCAGTCCTATAGATGCAACAGGAAGCGAGGGAATTCCCCTCTTAGTTGTCACCAGGTGTCCCTATTGGAAGATTTCCCTCTATTCCTATTTTGGTGATACCTGTAATATTATGGATTTTCTCACTTGCTGTCTTGGTGACACCAGGACACACAAAAGGTGAATATCCTCAGTGGGGACACACAGCGATTAAAACCTGACAGAGGTTCTAACCCCTCACCTGGCTTTAGGTTTGGTTCACATATATGCATTGCATGCTTTCTCCAGTGCTTTTTGCCGTTTGTTTTGTGTATATCTACACGAGTTTTGCTCAGCCTTTTTTTTTTTTCATTAAAGTGGAATTTGTTTTGCTGGGTAGAATAAAGATGCAAAAAACGCAGCAAAAACACACTACCATGCATTTCAGCATCTTCTCCATTGAACTCTATTGTAGCAAAAATGCTGCTTTTTGAAGTCCCTGACCCTTTCCAAAAATGCAGCAGCTCAACAAAACATAGATGTGAACATGTTCCATAGGAAATCATGTTAAATGGACTGTAGTGCGTGTCTGCAAAAAAAAAAAAAAAAAATGCATTGGTGTGAACAGAGCCTTAGATTCAGTTTACAAGCAAATGGTCATGCAATATATCCCGCCATTGTGATGACGCTCACTCATGATTACATTTACAGCCTGAACGTGACACACACAGCTGCAATAATAGTGTCACCCTGTCTCTGTGCCACCTGCCTCTGACTAGTGGTGTCACCTTCTGCTTGTACCATGTGCCTCTGGCTAGTGGTGTCACCTTCTGCTTGTACCATGTGCCTCTGACTAGTGGTGTCACCTTCTGCTTGTACCATCTGCCTCTGGCTAGTGGTGTCACCTTCTGCTTGTACCATCTGCCTCTGGCTAGTGGTGTCACCTTCTGTATGTACAGTCTGCCTCTAACTAGTGGTGTCCCCTTCTGCTTGTACCATCTGCCTCTGACTAGCGTTGTCACCTCTGTCTATGCAGGCTGCCTCTGAATAGTGGCGTCATCTTCTGTGTGGCTCTTAAGTGAGGTCACTCCAAACAATGGTGTCACTCTCTGTGCAGTCTGGCTCTGAATAGTGGTGTCACCTTCTGCATGATTCTGAATAGTGGTGTCACCCTTGGTTTGTGCAGGTAGGCTCTGAATAGTGGGGCCACCCTCTGCCTGTGTAATCTGATCTGAATAGTGGTGTCACCCTCTGTAGGACTCTGAATAATGTTGTCCCCCCACCTGTGCGGTCTGCCTCCAAATTGTGGTGTCACCCTTGGCTTGTGCAGTTAGCCTTTAAATAGTGGGGCCACCCTCTGCCTGTGTAATACAGCACTGAATAGTGGTGTCACCCTCTGTGCAGACTGGCTCTGAATAGTGGTATCAATCTCTGTGGGCTCCCCCCACCTTGTCTGTGCGGTCTGCCTCCAAATAGTGGTGTCACCCTCTGCCTGTGCAGTCTGGCAGGAAGTGTTCTATATGTCCAGCTATACAGAATCTCTGGTCAGGTGTAGTACATGGGCACTTATTTTACCTTAATTTTTGCCTGGAAATGTTGTCCTCTCCCTGCTCTTCAGAAAAACAAATCACAGTGGAGTTTTTTATTTCACATTTATTTCACCGTATACATTTAAAATAAAAGTGACAGCACAGGTCATCATAAAGTACAAAACAAACACTCTAAATATACAATACATTAATAAATGACCGCTATCACAACCGGAAATAGAAAACTTCAACAGACGATTATCCCGATAGAAAATGTCACCCAGAATTACTTGGGGGCCTGCTGGAGAGAGAAAGAAAGAGCGACCAATCAGCTAGAGCCATGTGCGGGACATTAGAGTGTAAGCTCCTCTGTACAGCAGTGCAGTATATGTCAGAGCTATTAAAAAAAAATAAAAAAAAAAATACGAGGGGAGTTCAAGTCAAACCGGGACTTTTGAGTTTATAGAATATAAAAAGAACAGATTTCAAAGGAGTGGAAACTGCATTTATTTTTCGACATACTCCCCTGCTACATTTATACACCCAGCGTTTAGCTAATGCCTGGAAAGCTTCGGCATAGAAAGATTTGTCAGTACGCCTGAACCATCCTAGGACAGCTGGCTTCACTTCCTCATCATTGTGTTCACCATTCCCACAGAAAGATTTGTCTCTTGTGCAACTTCAAAACAGGTTATGTGTCAATTATCCAGGATCAGGTGTTCCATGCTCTGAATGTAGGCTGGGAACCACTAAGGCCGGGATGGTCACTGATGGACGTACAGCCATCTTTGATTTGTTTACACCATTCAAATGTCTCATCACCGTACTGTGCTTGAACTCTTCTCTAGATATCCACAGGTTTTGTGCCTTCCTTCAAAAGAAACTTCATCACCACACGTTCCATGTACGCACCAACACTGGTGTCTGCCATCTTGATTAATGGCCTCTGGACTGGCCTGTGACATGTGTGCTGCCCATCAGTAATAGGACACACTTGCCACTTACTACTGCATGTAGTACCGCCACGCTAGCATCCCTTTTACACCTGGAGAATTAAAAGTCCTGCTTTGACTTGATCGCCCCTCGTATAATAATAGGGTGTGACTGTGGTGGGGACATTGGAGTGTGAGCTCTTATGTGCTATGGATATAGTGGCACTGACCTTGTTTGCCGCATCCACCTCCTCCACACCGGCTTGTGTCATGAGATCTGCAATGTTCTTCTCCAGGTCATCAATGCGTGTGCTCATCTCATCAAGTGTTAGGATTAAGGAAAGCACATACAGTGGCCGTGTACACAGAACACACTTGTACACGGAAACTAGCTCATTACAATACATTCTGTATGTAAGGGGAGACTTCAAGTGAAGTCGCACAATTTCAAGGCTGGATCCAGTGTGAGCCAGGGCTAACTGACAAAGTAGTTGTTCAGCAGTTCAGGTCAGGTTTACATCAGGATCAGGTCAGGATTTTATCCTGTTCACAACTGATGATATGTGCGATTCAGAAGCATTCCAATTGAAGTCAAAAGAGACTGAATTCGCACCTAAGCCAGACCGCACTGCTCAGAAAACGGACAGGACTCTTTTTCAATTCACACTGAATCTGCATTCTGGATGCACCGCATCTACGTGAACAAGCACAACAGAAATGTTATTTCACATGTCATGCGGATCGGATGCGGTTCAAAACGCATCCAAATTGCATACAATGTGAACAAGACAAACCAACACTGTTTATAAACATTCAATGGGAGATAGAGAGATGCAAAAGATGCCGCGTATCTCTCCATCTCATTTATTTGGATTTTAAAGCAACCTGACAAGTTACTTTATAAATAAAATGTGCTCCTATTTACCCCTTTAGAACCCTTCATTTACCCAAATCAGTCCTTAATAGCGCCTTCTTCTCCTTCACCATTTCCTTTTTTTTTATTACCATTTTTACAGAGTTCAATGGAGAAGCTGCTGAAATGCATGGTAGTGCCGTGTTTTGCCTTTTTATTCTGTCCAGAAACAAAAAATCCACTTTAAAGTGTTACTAACCCCTGGACCCCGCATCCGCCATATCCGCTCTCCCCGGACCCCGCATCCGCCATATCCGCTCTCCCCGGACCCCGCATCCGCCATATCCGCTCTCCCCGGACCCCGCATCCGCCATATCCGCTCTCCCCGGACCCCGCATCCTCCATATCCGCTCTCCCCGGACCCCGCATCCGCCATATCCGCTCTCCCCGGACCCCGCATCCGCCATATCCGCTCTCCCCGGACCCCGCATTCGCCATATCCGCTCTCCCCGGACCCCGCATTCGCCATATCCGCTCTCCCCGGACCCCGCATTCGCCATATCCGCTCTCCCCGGACCCCGCATCCGCCATATCCGCTCTCCCCGGACCCCGCATCCGCCATATCCGCTCTCCCCGGACCCTGCATCCGCCATATCCGCTCTCCCCGGACCCCGCATCCGCCATATCCGCTCTCCCCGGACCCCGCATCCGCCATATCCGCTCTCCCCGGACCCCGCATTCACTATATCCGGTCTCCCCGGACCCCGCATTCACTATATCCGGTCTCCCCGGACCCCGCATTCACTATATCCGCTCTCCCCGGACCTTGCATTCAATATATCCGCTCTCCCCGGACCCTGCATCCACTATATCGGGTCTCTCACAGTACACACAACATGGAAATACAATTATTTTGGTAAATATAAATGGCTACATAACTCTTCATCAGCAGGATATAGCAGTCTCGTGACTTCTATCAGTGGAGCACTGGTTAATCTTGTAGGAGTTTTCATTCTGCTGACTGTCCTATGAGGCTGCATAACCCATGACCCTCTGCCCAGACAGTGCTGATTGGCCCTGTGCTGATCACATGCATCCTCCCAAAAAAAACAAAAACCATCTCTAGCCATACACACCAAACTGAACATGTGCAGTGCGACTCCTAGAGCTCTGTACTATCAGCAGATGGAATGGGGACAGTAGAAGAAGGGGAGGATCAGAAGAAAAGACAGGATCAAACAGCCTTTTTACACAATGCAGAGGATTAACCCCTTAGGTTCCACAGTGAGTATAACAAGCATGCTTTACTGCATCTACAGACTGCTTGGACTGTTGTGGGTTTAGTAACACTTTAATTCTTTGCCTGGCAGATTCTCTCTCGCTCCAGTCACATACAGTACTGTACCGTCTACAGAGTCTCACCACATACACCAGAATGGGAAATTCTCTGTAGGGGTGTTCATACTGGAGGGGGGGGGGATATATTCTGCTGCACACAGCAGACTCCCTGCCCAGGACTTAAACGTAGGATGGGCACAGCAGCTACACATCTGTTTTCTTATCTTCTGTGCAGGCGCAAGTCTGTCCCTGTCATCTGCTCCTCACCAACACAACGTCCCTGGTGTGTACTGAAGAGGAATTCTCTATAGCTCATTAATCAGGATGGAGACGATACTCAGTACAGTGAGTTTAGCATTCAGTCTCCTCGGTAACAATGGATCACTATGAGATACAGATAGTTACTGCAGACACAGCCTTGTCAAGGGTCAGAGTCCAGCCTGGGATGAAGAGGAGAACCCCCAACATAGGCCAGATTAAAGGGGAACCCTAACCAGACAGTTCTCAGAATGAACTGGACGTATCCTATCATTTGCTGGGTAATACATGGTCTCTTCTGCTTTTTTGGTTTCTTAAAGTGTTACTAAACCCACAACAGTACAATCAGTCTGTATATGCAGTAAAGCATGCTTGTTATACTCACTGTGGAACCGAAGGGGTTAATCCTCTGCATTATGTAAAAAGGCCATTTGGTCCTGTCTTCTCTGCCCCTCCTCTTGTTCAAATGTCCACCTGATAAGACCCTTAGTCACATGCTCAGTTTGGTGTGTATCGTTATAGGTGGTTTCTTTTCTTGGGAGAGTACATGTGATCAGCACAGGGCCAATCAGCACTGACCAGACAGGGGTCAGGGGTTCTGCATCCTCCTAGAGCAGAAAGAAAACTCCTCCTACAAACTTTAACCAGTGTTCTGCTGAAGTCACAAGACTGCCCTAACTTCTGATGAGAAAAGGTATTTAGCAGTTTATATTTATTAAACTAATTTAATTTCCATGTTGTGTGTACCGTGGGAGACCGGATATAATGAATGCAGAGTCCTGGGTTTAGTAACGCTTTAAGGGCCAATTCATACAGGAATGGACAGCTACCATAGTGCTTTACCTGTCCGCCAGGTAGGAGGTGGTGTGGTGTGCATTTCAGTGCATCACATATTGATCCCTTTTTTTGTATTTGTAGAAACTTTATTTGAAGTGTTCAAAAGTACACGTCATTCATACTTCTGCACAGTGACATGCAAATCTGTACAGTGTGCTGCGATAAAATGCAACACGTCTGCAGTATATCACAACGTGCTGCAGCACAGCTCTGGGCGGAGTTGCAGTGTGAATGGGACACACAGGAAACAATAGTTCTCTGTGTGTCCCTGTGGTGACAGGCATTTTACAATGCAGTATTAGCATGTTTGAATTCACCCTAAGTGACCCCCCCAGTATCAGAATGCTCCCAGCAACCCCCACCCACACAGGCGTCAGAATGGCCCCAAGTGACACCCCCTTCCCCTCAGGTGTCAGCATGGCCCCAAGTGACAGCCCCTCACTCAGGTGTCAGAATGGCCTCCAGTGACACCCCCTTCCCCTCAGGTGTCAGAATAGCCTCCAGTGACACCCCCTTCCCCTCAGGTGTCAGAATAGCCTCCAGTGACACCCCCTTCCCCTCAGGTGTCAGAATGGCCACCACCGACACCCCTCTCTCCTCATGTGTCAGGGTTTCTTTGATAGTCCCACATACAATGTACACTGATGTATGTGTCTTGCCAGAGCCAATCAGAGTCAGTGTCAAGGTTGGGACATGATGTTTAAGTGGCCTTCATAGGACACTAACCCCCCCCCCCCCTCCCCAATGCACATTACTGGAAGAATCAGTCACTTGGTTTGCTCTAATTGGTCGGAATGAGCGCTCTTCACTACACACCATTCTGTGGAAATCATCCAATCAGATCATTTCATGTACAGTACAGAATGGGGAGGAGGAATACCATGTGTCCAGGGAAGGATATTTCTGCCGATGATCTGGTCAGACATGGTCTGGAACTTGTCCTGCATCTGCTGGAGAAGATTCTGGACCTGAGAGAGAAAAGAACCAATCAGGGGCTGCTAAGAGGACCCGCCTACTGCCAGCTGTACAAATAAAACCATATGGATGAGAGGATATGGGGGGGGGGGGCATGGGAAGGGAGTATATAGGGGGAGGTTCAGTGGAATGTGGGGACGGGGGTACATGGAGGAAGGCTGATGCAGAAGGGGAACATACAGGGGTACTTGTGAAAGGTGTATATGGAGAGGGCTGTAGTGGGGGAGATAAGGAGGGGGTCATGGGCATGGTATATACAGGGGGACATGTGAAAGGTGTATATGGAGGGGGCTGTAGTGGGGTAGATAAGGAGGGGGTCATGGGCAGGGTATATACAGGGGGACATGTGAAAGGTGTATATGGAGGGGATTGTAGTGGGGTAGATAAGGAGGGGGTCATGGGGAGATGTGAAAGGTGTATATGGAGGGGGTTGTAGTGGGGTAGATAAGGAGGGAGTCATGGACAGGGTATATACAGGGGGTCATGTGAAAGGTGTATATTGAGGGGATTGTAGTGGGGTAGATAAGGAGGGGGTCATGGGGAGATGTGAAAGGTGTATATGGAGGGGGCTGTAGTGGGGTAGATAAGGAGGGGGTCATGGGCAGGGTATATACAGGGGGACATGTGAAAGGCGTATATGGAGAGGGTTGTACTGGGGTAGATAAGGAGGGGGACATGTGGTGGGGGGTATACATACACACTGATCAGCCGTAACTTTATGACCACCCACATAATATTGAGTAGCTCCCCTTTCTGCTGCCAAAAGAGCCCAGACACATCCAGGCATGGACTTCGCTAGACCCGTGAAGGTACAACTGTGGTCTCTGGCACCATGCCCTCAGTAGCGGATCCTTCATGTCCTGTAAGTAGTGAGCTCCATGGATCAGACTAGTTTTCCCAGCACATTCCACAGATTCTCAATTGGATTGAGATCTGGAGAATTTGGAGGCCAAGTCAACACCTCACACTCATTGTTGTGTTCCTCAAACCATTCTTGAACCATTTTTGCAGGGTGGCCGGGCACATTATCCTGCTGAAAGAAGCCACAGCCATCAGGGAATACGATTTTCATGCAGGGTGAACTCGGTCAGTAATAAAGTAGAGGTAGGTGGTACATCCACATGAATGGCAGGACAGGTCTCCTGGCAGAACATCGGCTAAAGCATCACCCTGCCTCCGCTGGCTTGTCTTCTTCCCATCCTGGCGCCATCTCCTCCCCAGGTAAGACGTACACATCCCGCCATCCTCATGATGGAAAGGAAACCATCAGACCAGGCCTCCTCCTTCCAATGCTCGGTGGTCCAGTCCTGATCCTCACGTCCCCATTGTAGGCGCCTTAGTCTGTGGACCCGGGGCAGCATGGGCCCCCTGAAGGCTCCGCAGCTACACAGACCCATACACAGCAAACGGCAACAATCAGATTTCTCCAGACTTCCATATTTTTCCAACTTCAGGGACAACATGCTCACCTCTGCCTAATACATCCCACTGACTTCCATTGTAACCAGATAACATCGTTCCCTTCACCTGTCAGTGGTCATAATGTTATGGCTGATCAGTGTGTATATATGTCAGGGGCGGACTGACCATTGGGGAACTCGGGCACTGCCTGAGGGCCCGGGGTCAGTTAGGGGCCCCATGAGATGCCCCTGGTACCTTTTTCATAGGCTTTTTTGAGTTTGGGCAAGGACACAGGGGCCCCATGATCCCCTATTGCCCGGGGGCCCCATGAGTTGTCAGTCCGCCACTGATATATGTTCACTGGGGGGATTTGTGGAAATACAGAACATCCTCTCGGAGATCTCCCTCTGTGGGACCCTCGGGAGCAGTGTAAGGGGCCCAGAGGTGATATGGGGCCCCTGGCGGTGACCCGTGTCTCTTGAAGACAATATGTGGCCCCTGCAGACAGTGTTTGGCCCCTACTGGTGCTGTGTGCCGACTCCACCCCGGCTCCGCACTCACCAGCTCGGTCAGGTCTTGCACCGTCTTGGGATCCGCACAGTCCGCCATCTCCCAGCTCTCCCTCTGCTCTTCCCGCAGGCCGCACAGAATACGCCCCACTCCTCCAATCAGAGCCACGGAGGTCAGCCTGCCAACTCCGCCTCTTCCGGGAAAGACACCATGGAGACGAGAAGCCGTTTTTGGGAGGGAGGCTGTATGCTGTGCTCGATCCCGTGCGCGTCCCCGACTCCTCCGACAATGCTGGGCTGTGATTGGTTCATTGTATTCCTCTTGTATATTCGCGCCAGAGAATTCAACCCCTGGCTCCTCCCCCTCGGACTAAGCCGGTGTTCTGACTGAGGTCCTCAGTGCGCAGTTCTGTTGTGCGCAGGTGCCTGGACCTCCGGGGAACTTCCGGGACAATTTAATAGGCGGTGAGGAGACAGAGAACCTGTCAGCCATGGAGCCGGCTGGAGAGGGAGACGGGTGGCACATAGAGGACTGTGCATTTCTTGTTTGTTCTGTGTGCCTCGGCTATCCATCTCCTGCATGCACCCCCACGGCCCCCCCTCCAGCACTGCAGGGGATCTGTCAGCATATGCACTCCCCAGTGCTGACAGTCCCCCCCCCCCCCCCCCATACAGGCGGGAGAGCAGAGAGAAAGCTGCCTCTCCTCCTCCTGTGTCTCCCCCGCCCACACTTCCAGCCAACCATGTGTATGCTTCCCCCCTCCCTCTCCCCCCCCTCTCTCTCTCCCCCCCCTCTCTCTCGCCCCCCCCTCTCTCTCCCCCGTCTCTCTCTCTTCACCCCCCCTGGACAGGATACAGGGGATGGTCCAAGACTGTAGACATGATACAGGAGATGATCAGCGTCTGCTGATATACTCCAGGAGATGGTCAGAGACTGTGGACAGGATAGAAGAGAGATCAGAGACTGCGCACATAGTAAAGGAAGCAGTCAGAAACTGCAGACATAGTACAGGAGACGGTCAGAGACTGCGGACAGGAGACGGTCAGAGACTACCCTAATCTACACTACACTACTCTACACTACACTATTCTACACTAATCTACACTATCCTAACCTAATCACTACACTACTCTACCCTACGCTAATCTACACTACTCTACCCTAATCTACACCACTCTACCCTAATCACTACACTACTCTACCCAAATCTACACTACACTACTCTACCCTAATCAACACTACTCTACCCTAATCTACACTACACTGCACTACTCTACCCTAATCTACACTACACTGCACTACTCTACCCTAATCTACTCTACTCTAATCTACACTACTCTACCCTAATCTACACTACACTACTCTTTTATTATCTACACTTCCCTAATCTATACTACACTATTCTACCCTAGCCTACACTACTCTACCTTAACCTACACTACTCTACCCTAATCTACACTACACTACTCTATCATAAACTACACTACCCTAATCTACACTTTACTATTCTACCCTAATCTACACTACACTACTCTACACTACACTAGTCTAGTCTACCCTAATCTACACTACCCTAATCTACACTATTCTTGTGATGGATTTGGTAAAATGCCTATTTCGTTTCCTATTGAATATATATATATATACGCTATTTCTATAAGTTTTATAAATATTTACTTTTATACTTTAATACATATGTTGTGTGAATATTTTCTGCCTGCTGGGCTTTGTGGTACTTTAAAAAATCCTTGCTTAAGAAATATTTGCTCACAGGAACAGACCCCCTCCCATCGTGTGATTTGGAAGACAAAAGAATGTTTTTCTCTTTTTAAGATAAGACTGAAAACAATCACACCTATACTATAATGCTTATGCTGTTATCACGTGATGTTCGCATCACTTTTCATATATAAGCTCACGGTTTCATTTCAATAAATTAGAGAGAAGTTTTCACAGACCAAACGCGTCAGTGTGAGTTTCTTTATGTGCGCACATTCCAAAAGCTGGCCAGCGTCATAAATTTTAGACAGGAACAGATAAGCACTGGATGATTAAGTCCAAGACTAAAACAATTTGGTGCCAAGAAACCCGGGAACTGAATAATGAACCTGCAGCCAGCCGCCATGAAAAGGCGTTCGGTGTCAGTCAAACTGGACAGGCCGGAGAGCTTGATCACCTCTCGGAGCATGGTAAGATATATTTTGCTATCTTACCATTGCTTATCCTGTCTTTGTTGTTGATTCATACCTGTGCCTAGTACGGCTGCTAAAGGTCAATAAAGGCAGGTAACCTTGTATGCCCGGAGTTTATTTAAATATACCTGCATGTGCTTATCTGTTACCTGGGTCTCTGTTGTGTGTTTTTATGTATCAGTCTTGAGTTGGAAGAGGAGTGGACCTACTGAGGGTTTTGACACATAATTTCTCTGGGTGTGTGGTAACCTTGTGTGTTGACCACAACAGAGGAGGTGTCGGATATGCGTCACGGTAGTGTGACAGCGGGTGCCCTAGCCATTTTTGGGGCTAGGAAGAGTTACTCAGTGATCTGTACTCATGGCCCACCAAGATAGACTGCTATGTTATGTCCTAAATGTGTGTCTGTAAGCTAATGTTTGCCATTCATAACAGAAGGTTGGGGTTTGTTAAGGGTTAAGGAAAGTCTGGACAGCAGCCTGTGAAGTGTCTTAGATTCCTGTTAGGAAGGACAGAGAAGGGGGGAGGAGATGGGTCAGACGCTGATAAGACCCCTAGAAAGGAATGTTAGCATGTGACCTGGTTGCAGAGAGAGAACACTCCCTATCCCCTTATGAGATTTTGTTTAGCTCAGCCCCCAGACTTGGTTGTTATTTTCCACAACAGTTGCAATTACAATTTGATGTGTTAACTGATTATGTGACTGTATTATTACGTGAATTAACCCGTATCCATGTCCAAGTGTTTTCTCCATTCCAGATTCTGAGTCAGATACAGGAACTCACAGCCTATTACCCGGAGATTGGGTATTAGTAAAGACATTTATGAGGAAACATTCCCTTGAGCCAAGATATGATGGTCCATTCCAAGTTCTGCTGACCACAGCCCCTTCTGACAAGGTGGCCAGGAAGAACACTTGGATACACGCCTCCCACTGCAAGAAAGTCCCGAACCCTGAGGGAAAGGCGTCATCTACACCATGACAACTATGTTGTATATCCTTTTTCTAATGAGTCTGATAGAGGCTCAACAGGTGGATATCACCGAAATAGGTGACACCACTATATTTTGGTACAACTCATCCAACACTCATGTAGCTATTTACACCTTTGATTTCTGTAGTATAGATCCCATGTGGTGCTATGACCGTAATCTATATGATCTTGACATATTGAGCATGTTCCGATAGTAGTGAGTGAATATACATATGTGTCACGGATAATTACTGGTAACCAAAAGATTAGAATAAGATTGGAAGGGATTTGTACTGGTGAGTGTGCTCTTGCAAAGGCCATTATGCCTCTCCACATCCTAGCAGAGAATACCCCTGACCCAACGCCTGGCCATAGGAGGAAACGAAAAGCTCCTTCTGGTAGTTTTGACCCACATGTGTATATAGATGCCATTGGAGTCCCAAGGGGGGTGTCTAATAAATTTAAAGCCAAAGACCAAGTAAAGCAGGTTTTGAATCCCTGATTCCCATGATAACTGTTAATAAAAATGTAGATTAGATAAATTACATATACTACAACCAACAGAGGTTTGTGAATTACACCAGGGATGCCCTTCAAGGAATCGTTGACCAGTTAGCCCCTACATCCTACGTGACATTCCAGAATAGGATGGCTCTAGACATGATTTTAGCAGAAAAAGGAGGTGTCTGTAAAATGATAGAAGGAACCGGAACATGTTGTACATATATTCCTGACAATACTGGCCCGAATGGTAAGGTTACTCGGTATAAATAAATTGGAAGATCTGTCAGTGGAGCTGAAGAAGAACTCAGGTATCTCAGACCCGTGGGATCAATATTTTAGCTGGATGAGTGGGTGGAAAAAAGTGCTCGCCCAAATAGGGGTAACTGTACTAATAATTCTAGTTCTTTTAGCTCTGATTGTATGTTGTATTCTACCATTTGTAAAGAAGTTAATAAGCAAAGCTGTAGACAACAGAACACCTACCTTCCTGAACCAGGACCAAGAGGATCCCCATATGATGGATGAAGAAAAACCTTACACCCCATTACGGTCCCTCCCCGCCAATAGTAATCTCACAATTTTGTAGGGATAGCATCTGACTTCCTTATGTACAAAGTCTGTGGCAAGGGAGGTGATGAAATAGTCATCACTTGTCTAACGTACAGCACAAAAGAGTTCCAAGGTACATAAGGACAGATGAGCTAGGTTTTATAGGGACAGAGTAAAATAGTCATTTTAAGGGGGGACTGTGATGGATTTGGTAAAATGCCTATTTCGTTTCCCATTGAATATATATATATATACGCTATTTCTATAAGTTTTATAAATATTTACTTTTATACTTTAATACATATGTTGTGTGAATATTTTCTGCCTGCTGGGCTTTGTGGTACTTTAAGAAATCCTTGCTTAAGAAATATTTGCTCACAGGAACAGACCCCCTCCCATCGTGTGATTTGGAAGACAAAAGAATGTTTTTCTCTTTTTAAGATAAGACTGAAGAAGATCACACCTATACCATGACGGAGATTGTTTTCCTGTAAAGTGACCAATCAAAGACTATTATAATGCTTATGCTGTTATCACGTGATGTTCGCATCATTCTTCATATATAAGCTCACGGTTTCATTTCAATAAATTAGAGAGAAGTTTTCACAGACCAAACGTGTCAGTGTGAGTTTCTTTATGTGCGCACATTCCAAAAGCTGGCCAGCGTCATAAATTTTGGACAGGAACAGATAAGCACTGGATGATTAAGTCCAAGACTAAAACACTCTACCCTAATCTACACAACACTACTCTACCCTAATCTACACTACTCTACCTAAATCTACTCTACCCTAATCTGCACTACTCTACCCTAATCTACACAACACTACTCTACCCTAATCTACACTACACTACTCTACTCTACCCTAATCTACACTACACTACTCTACCCTAATCTACAATACACTACTCTACCCTAATTTACACTAATCTACCCTAATCTACACTACTCTACCCTAACCTACACTACTCTACCCTAATCTACAATACTCTACTCTACCCTAATTAACCCTAATCTACCCTAATCTACACTACTCTACCCTAGTCTACACTACTCTACCCTAACCTAAACTACTCTACCCTAACCTACCACTCTACCCTAACCTACACTACTCTACCCTAACCTACACTACTCTACCCTAATCTACACTACTCTACCCTAATCTACACTATCCTAACCTAATCACTACACTACTCTACCCTAATCTACATTACACTACTCTACCCAAATCTACACTACACTACTCTACCCTAACCTACACCACTCTACCCTAATCTACACTACACTACTCTACCCTAACCTACACTACTCTACCCTATTCTACACTACACTACTCTACCCTAATCTACACTACTCTACTCTACCCTAATCTACACTACTCTACTCTACCCTAATTTACACTACACTACTCTACCCTAATCTACACTATACTATTCTACCCTAATCTACACTACACTACACTACTCTACCCTAATCTACACTACACTACTCTACCCAAATCTACACTACACTACTCTACCCTAATCTACACTACACTACCCTAATCTACACTACACTACTCTACCCTAACCTACACTACTCTACCCTAACCTACAGTACTCTACCCTAATCTTACACTACCCTAATGTACACTACACTACTCTATACTACACTACTCTACCCTAACCTATACTACTCTACCCTAACTAACTACTCTACCTAATCTACACTACTGTACCCTAATCTACACTACTGTACCAAACCTACACTACTCTACCCTAATCTATCCTAACCTTCACTACTCTACCCTAATCTAACCTACACTACTCTACCCTAACCTACACTACTCTACCCTAATCTACAGTCTCT
The DNA here is from genome assembly GCF_062004578.1 of Staurois parvus. NCBI lineage: Eukaryota > Metazoa > Chordata > Amphibia > Anura > Ranidae > Staurois > Staurois parvus. Next base: position 370,869 of record NW_028319257.1, read on the forward strand.
ACCCTAATCTACACTACACTACTTTACCCTAACCTACACTACTTTACCCTAACCTACACTAATTTACCCTAACCTACACTAATTTACCCTAACCTACACTACTTTACCCTAATCTACACAACTCTACCCTAATCTACACTATCCTAACCTAATCACTACACTACTCTACCCTAATCTACACCACTCTACCCTAACCTACACCACTCTACCCTAACCTACACCACTCTACCCTAACCTACACCACTCTACCCTAACCTACACCACTCTACCCTAACCTACACTACTCTACCTAACCTACACTACTCTACTCTACCCTAACTACTACTCTACCCTAACCTACACTACCCTACCCTAATCTACACTATACTATTCTACCCTAATCTACACTACACTACTCTACCCTAATCTACACTACACTACCTAATCTACACTACACTACTCTACCCTAATCTACACTACACTACTCACTAATACACTACTCTACACAACACTACTCTACCCTAATCTACACAACACTACTCTACCCTAATCTACACTACTCTACCCTAATCTACACTACTCTACCCTAATCTACACTACTTTACCCTAATCTACACTACTCTACCCAAATCTACACTACACTACACTACTCTACCCTAACCTACACTACTCTACCCTAACCTACACTGCTCTACCCTAACCTACACTACTCTACCCTAATCTACACTACTGTACCCAAACCTACACTACTCTACCCTAATCTATCCTAACCTACACTACTCTACCCTAATCTAACCTACACTACTCTACCCTAACCTACACTACTCTACCCTAATCTACAGTCCTCTACCCTAATCTACACTACACTACTTACCCTAACCTACACTACTTTACCCTAACCTACACTACTTTAGCCTAACCTACACTACTTTACCCTAACCTACACTAATCTACCCTAACCTACACCACTCTACCCTAACCTACACCACTCTACCCTAACCTACACCACTCTACCCTAACCTACACCACTCTACCCTAACCTACACTACTCTACCCTAACCTACACTACTCTACCCTAATCTAAACTACCCTAATCTATACTACACTTCTCTACCCTAATCTACACTACCCTAACCTAAACTACTCTACCCTAACCTACACTACTCTACCCTAACCTACACTACTCTACCCTAACCTGCACTGCTCTACCCAATCTACACTACCCTAACCTGCACTTCTCTACCCTAATCTACACTACTCTAATCTATACTACACCACTCTACCCTAATCTACACTACCCTACCCTAACCTAAACTACTCTACCCTACCCTAACCTAAACTACTCTACCCTAACCTACACTACTCTACCCTAATCTACACTACACTACTCTACCCTAACCTACACTACTCTACCCTAATCTACACTACTCTACCCTAATCTACACTACCCTAACCTACACTACTCTACCCTAACCTATACTACTGTACCCTAATCTACACTACACTACTCTACCCTAGCCTGCACTGCTCTACCCTAACCTACACTACTCTACCCTAATCTACACTACACTACTCTACCCTAATCTACACTACTCTAATCTAATCTACTCTACCCTAACCTACACTACACTACTCTAGCCTACACTACTCTACCCTAATCTTAACTACACTACTCTACCCTAACCTACACTACTCTACCCTAATCTACACTACAATACCCTAACCTGCACTGCTCTACCCTAATCTACACAACCCTAACCTGCACTACTCTACCCTAATCTAGACTACTCTAATCTATACTACACTACTCTACCCTAATCTACACTACCCTAACCTAAACTACTCTACCCTAACCTACACTACTCTACCCTAACCTACACTACTCTACCCTAATCTACACTACTCTACCCTAATCTACACTACTCTACCCTAATCTACACTACACTACTCTACCCTAATCTAGACTTCCCTAATCTATACTACACTACTCTACCTAATCTACACTACCATACCCTAACCTAAACTAATCTACCCTAACCTACACTACTCTACCCTAACCTACTCTACTCTACCCTAAGTCTACAGTACTCTACCCTAATCTACACTACCCTAACCTACACTACACTACCCTAACCTATACTACTGTACCCTAATCTACACTACACTACTCTACCCTAACCTGCACTGCTCTACCCTAATCTACACTACTCTACCCTAATCTACACTACACTACTCAGCCCTAATCTAAACTACTCTAATCTACTCTACTCTACCCTAACCTACACTACACTACTCTACCCTAACCTACCCTAATCTACACTACTCTACCCTAATCCTCACTACACTACTCTACCCTAACCTACACTACTCTACCCTAACCTACACTACTCTACCCTAACCTACACTACTCTACCCTAATCTACACTACCCTAGCCTACACTATACTACTCTACCCTAATCTACACTACACTACTCTACCCTAATCTAAACTACCCTAATCTATACTACACTACTCTACCCTAATCTACACTACTTTAACCTACACTACTCTACCCTAACCTACACTACCTCTACTCTAACCTACACTACTCTACCCTAATCTACACTACACTACTCTACACTAATCTACACTACTCTACCCTAATCTACACTACTCTACCCTAATCTACACTACTCTACCCTAATCTACACTACACTACTCTACCCTAATCTAGACTTCCCTAATCTATACTACACTACTCTACCCTAATCTACACTACCATACCCTAACCTAAACTAATCTACCCTAACCTACACTACTCTACCCTAAATCTACAGTACTCTACCCTAATCTACACTACCCTAACCTACACTACTCTACCCTAACCTATACTACTGTACCCTAATCTACACTACACTACTCTACCCTAACCTGCACTGCTCTACCCTAATCTACACTACTCTACCCTAATCTACACTACACTACTCAGCCCTAATCTAAACTACTCTAATCTACTCTACTCTACCCTAACCTACACTACACTACTCTACTTTAATCTTGACTACCCTAATCTATACTACACTACTCTACACTACCCTACCCTAACCTAAACTACTCTACCCTAACCTACACTACTCTACCCTAACCTACTCTACTCTACCCTAATCTACACTACTCTACCCTAACCTGCACTGATCTACCCTAATCTACACTACCCTAACCTGCACTACTCTACCCTAACCTATACTACTGTACCTAATCTACACTACTCTACCCTAACCTAAACTACTCTCCTTTAACCTACACTACTCTACCCTAACCTACACTACTCTACCCTAACCTACACTACTCTACACTAACCTACACTACTCTACCCTAAACTACACTACTCTACCCTAACCTACACTACTCTACCCTAATCTACACTACCCTAACCTACACTACTCTACCCTAACCTATACTACTTTACCCTAATCTACACTACACTACTCTATCCTAACCTACACTACTCTACCCTAATCTACACTACTCTACACTACCCTAATCTACACTACACTACTCGACCCTAATCTACACTACACTAACTCGACCGTAATCTACACTACACTACTCTACCCTTATCTACGCTACTCTACACTACTCTACCCTAATCTACACTACCCTAATCTATACTACACTACTCTACCCTAATCAACACTACCCTACCCTAACCTACACTACTCTACCCTAACCTACACTACTCTACCCTAATCTACACTACTCTACCCTAACCTTCACTGCTCTACCCTAATCTACACTACCCTAACCTGCACTACTCTACCCTAATCTACACTACACTACTCTACCCTAATCTAGATTTCCCTAATCTATACTACACTACTCTACCCTAATCTACACTACACTACTCTACCCTAACCTAAACTACTCTACCCTAACCTACACTACTCTACCCTAACCTACACTACTCTACTTTAATCTACACTACACTACTCTACCCTAACCTACACTACTCTACCCTAATCTACACTACTCTACCCAATCTACACTACACTACTCTACCCTAATCTAGACTACCCTAATCTATACTGCACTACTCTACCCTAATCTACACTACCCTACCCTAACCTAAACTAATCTACCCTAACCTACACTACTCTACCCTAATCTACACTACACTACTCTACCCTAACCTACACTACTCTACCCTAACCTACACTACTCTACCCTAACCTTCACTGCTCTACCCTAATCTACACTACCCTAACCTGCACTACTCTACCCTAATCTACACTACACTACTCTACCCTAATCTAGATTTCCCTAAACTATACTACACTACTCTACCCTAATCTACATTACCCTATCCTAAACCTAAACTACTCTACACTAATCTTACACTACACTACTCTACCCTAATCTAGACTACGCTAATCTATACTACACTACTCTACCCTAATCTAGACTACCCTATCTATTCTACACTACTCTACCCTAATCTACACTACCCTACCCTAACCTTCACTACTCTACCCTAACCTACACTAATCTACCCTAATCTACACTACACTACTCTACCCTAACCTACACTACTCTACCCTAATCTACACTACACTACTCTACCCTAACCTACACTACTCTACCCTAACCTACACTACTCTACCTAACCTGCACTGCTCTACCCTAATCTACAATACCCTAACCTGCACTACTCTACCCTAATCTACACTACACTACTCTACCCTAATCTAAACTACCCTAATCTACACTACACTACACTACTCTACCCTAACCTACACTACTCTACCCTAACCTACACTACCCTAACCTACACCACTCTACCCTAATCTACACTACTCTACGCTAATCTAGACTACCCTAATCTATACTACACTACTCTACCCTAATCTACACTACCCTACCCTAACCTAAACTACTCTACCCTAACCTACACTACTCTACCCTAACCTACACTACTCTACCTTAATCTACACTACACTACTCTACCCTCACCTACACTACTCTACCCTAACCTACACTACTCTACCTTAATCTACACTACACTACTCTACCTCACCTACACTACTCTACCCTAACCTACACTACTCTACCCTAATTAATCTACACTACTCTACCCTAATCTACACTATTCTACCCTAATCTACACTACCCTAATCTACACTACTCTACCCTAACCTAAATTACTCTCCTTTAACCTACACTACTCTACCCTAACCTACACTACTCTACCCAAACCTACACTACTCTACCCTAAACTACACTACTCTACCCTAACCTACACTACTCTACCCTAATCTACACTACCCTAACCTACACTACTCTACCCTAACCTATACTACTTTACCCTAATCTACACTACACTACTCTATCCTAACCTAAACTACTCTACCCTAATCTACACTACTCTACACTACCGTAATCTACACTACACTACTTGACCCTAATCTACACTACACTACTCGACCGTAATCTACACTACCCTACCCTAACCTACACTACTCTACCCTAACCTACACTACTCTACCCTAATCTACACTACTCTACCCTAACCTTCACTGCTCTACCCTAATCTACACTACCCTAACCTGCACTACTCTACCCTAATCTACACTACACTACTCTACCCTAATCTAGATTTCCCTAATCTATACTACACTACTCTACCCTAATCTACACTTCCCTATCCTAACCTAAACTACTCTACACTAATCTACACTACACTACTCTACCCTAATCTAACTACCCTAATCTATACTACACTACTCTGCCCTAATCTACACTACTCTACCCTAATCTACATTACTCTACCCTAATCCAGACTACCCTAATCTATACTACACTACTCTGCCCTAATCTACACTACCCTACCCTAACCTACACTAATCTACCCTAATCTACACTACACTACTCTACCCTAACCTACACTACTCTACCCTAACCTACACTACTCTACACTACACTACTCAACCCTAATCTACACTACTCTAATCTACTCTACTCTACCCTAACCTACACTACACTACTCTACCCTAATCTACACTACCCTACCGTACACTACTCTACCCTAATCTTAACTACACTACTCTACCCTAACCTACATTACTCTACCCTAATCTACACTACCCTAGCCTACACTATACTACTCTACCCTAATCTACACTACAATAACCTAACCTGCACTGCTCTACCCTAATCTACACTTCCCTAACCTGCACTACTCTACCCTAATCTAGACTACTCTAATCTATACTACACTACTCTACCCTAATCTACACTACCCTAACCTAAACTACTCTACCCTAACCTACACTACTCTACCCTAACCTACACTACTCTACCCTAATCTACACTACACTACTCTACCCTAATCTACACTACACTACTCTACCCTAATCTACACTACTCTACCCTAATCTACACTACACTACTCTACCCTAATCTAGAGTTTCCCTAATCTATACTACACTACTCTACCCTAATCTACACTACCATACCCTAACCTAAACTAATCTACCCTAACCTACACTACTCTACCCTAACCTACTCTACTCTACCCTAATCTACAGTACTCTACCCTAATCTACACTACCCTAACCTACACTACTCTACCCTAACCTATACTACTGTACCCTAATCTACACTACACTACTCTACCCTAACCTGCACTGCTCTACCCTAATCTATACTACTCTACCCTAATCTACACTACACTACTCAGCCCTAATCTAAACTACTCTAATCTACTCTACTCTACCCTAACCTACACTACTCTACCCTAACCTACCCTAATCTACACTACTCTACCCTAATCCTCACTACACTACTCTACCCTAACCTACAATACTCTACCCTAACCTACACTACTCTACCCTAATCTACACTACCCTAGCCTACACTATACTACTCTACCCTAATCTACACTACACTACTCTACCCTATTATACACTACTCTACCCTAATCTACACTACTCTACCCTAACCTGCACTGCTCTTCCGTAATCTACACTACCCTAACCTGCACTACTCTACCCTAATCTACACTACTCTACCCTAATCTACACTACACTACTCTACCCTAATCTAAACTACCCTAATCTATACTACACTACTCTACCCTAATCTACACTACTCTACCCTAACCTACACTACTCTACCCTAATCTACACTACTCTACCCTAATCTTAACAACACTACTCTACCCTAACCTACACTACTCTTCCCTATTCTACACTACCCTAATCTACACTACCCTAGCCTACACTATACTACTGTACCCTAATCTACACTACTCTACCCTATTATACACTACTCTACCCTAACCTGCACTGCTCTACCCTAATCTCCATACCCTAACCTGCACTACTCTACCCTAATCTACACTACACTACTCTACCCTAATCTACACTACTCTAATCTATACTACACTACTCTACCCTAATCTACACTACCCTACCCAAACCTACACTACTCTACCCTAACCTACACTACTCTACCCTAAATTACACTATTCTACCCTAATCTACACTACCCTAACCTACACTACTCTACCCTAACCTATACTACTTTACCCTAATCTACACTACACTACTCTACCCTCACCTACACTACTCTACCCTAACCTACACTACTCTACCTTAATCTACACTACACTACTCTACCCTCACCTACACTACTCTACCCTAACCTACACTACTCTACCCTAATCAACACTACTCTACCCTAATCTTCACTACACTACTCTACCCTAACCTACACTTCTCTACCCTAATCTACACTACCCTAATCTACACTACCCTAGCCTACACTATACTACTCTGCCCTAATCTACACTACACTACTCTACCCTATTATAAACTACTCTGCCCTAATCTACACTACTCTACCCTAACCTGCACTGCTCTACCCTAATCTACACTACCCTAACCTGCACTATACCCTAATCTACACTACTCTACCCTAACCTGCACTGCTCTACCCTAATCTACACTACCCTAACCTGCACTATACCCTAATCTACACTACTCTACACTAATCTACACTACACTACTCTACCCTAATCTAGACTACAATAATCTATACTACACTACTCTACCCTAATCTACACTACCTTACCCTAACCTAAACTACTCTACTTTAACCTACACTACTCTACCCTAATCTACACTACACTACTCTACCCTAACCTACACTACTCTACCCTAATCTACACTACTCTACCCTAATCTACACTACACTACTCTACACTACCCTACCCTAACCTAAACTACTCTACCCTAACCTACACTACTCTACCCTAACCTACTCTACTCTACCCTAATCTACACTACTCTACCCTAACCTGCACTGATCTACCCTAATCTACACTACCCTAACCTGCACTACTCTACCCTAATCTACACTACACTACTCTACCCTAATCTAGACTTCCCTAATCTATACTACACTACTCTACCCTAATCTACACTACCCTATCCTAACCTAAACTACTCTACATTAATCTACACTACACTACTCTACCCCAATCTAGACTTCTAGACGACCCTAATCTATACTACACTACTCTACCTTAATCTACACTACTCTACTCTAATCTAGACTAACCTAATCTATACTACATTACTCTACCCTAACCTACACTACTCTACCCTAACCTACACTACTCTACCCTAACCTATACTACTTTACCCTAATCTACACTACACTACTCTACCCTCACCCTACACTACTCTACCCTCACCTACACTACTCTACCCTAACCTACACTACTCTACCCTAATCAACACTACTCTACCCTAATCTTCACTACACTACTCTACCCTAACTACACTTCTCTACCCTAATCTACACTACCCTAATCTACACTACCCTAGCCTACACTATACTACTCTGCCCTAATCTACACTACACTACTCTACCCTATTATAAAACTACTCTGCCCTAATCTACACTACTCTACCCTAACCTGCACTGCTCTACCCTAATCTACACTACCCTAACCTGCACTATACCCTAATCTACACTACTCTACCCTAACCTGCACTGCTCTACCCTAATCTACACTACCCTAACCTGCACTATACCCTAATCTACACTACTCTACAGTAATCTACACTACACTTCTCTACCCTAATCTAGACTACAATAATCTATACTACACTACTCTACCCTAATCTACACTACCTTACCCTAACCTAAACTACTCTACTTTAACCTACACTACTCTACCCTAATCTACACTACACTACTCTACCCTAACCTACACTACTCTACCCTAATCTACACTACTCTACCCTAATCTACACTACACTACTCTACACTACCCTACCCTAACCTAAACTACTCTACCCTAACCTACACTACTCTACCCTAACCTACTCTACTCTACCCTAATCTACACTACTCTACCCTAACCTGCACTGATCTACCCTAATCTACACTACCCTAACCTGCACTACTCTACCCTAATCTACACTACACTACTCTATCCTAATCTAGACTTCCCTAATCTATACTACACTACTCTACCCTAATCTACACTACCCTATCCTAACCTAAACTACTCTACACTAATCTACACTACACTACTCTACCCCAATCTAGACTTCTAGACGACCCTAATCTATACTACACTACTCTACCTTAATCTACACTACTCTACTCTAATCTAGACTAACCTAATCTATACTACATTACTCTACCCTAACCTACACTACTCTACCCTAACCTACACTACTCTACCCTAACCTACACTACACTACTCTACCCTAACCTACACTACTCTACCCTAACCTACACTACTCTACCCTAATCTACACTACTCTAAGCTAATCTAGACTACCCTAATCTTTACTACACTACTCTACCCTAATCTACACTACCCTACCCTAACCTACACTATTCTACCTTAATCTACACTACACTACTCTACCCTAACCTACACTACTCTACCCTAACCTACACTACTCTACCCTAACCTACACTACTCTACCCTAATTAATCTACACTACTCTACCCTAATCTACACTATTCTACCCTAATCTACACTACCCTAACCTACACTACTCTACCCTAACCTATACTACTGTACCCTAATCTACACTACTCTACCCTAACCTAAACTACTCTCCTTTAACCTACACTACTCTACCCTAACCTACACTACTCTACCCAAACCTACACTACTCTACCCAAACCTACACT